>NC_090929.1:850023707-850324829 GCF_040938575.1 Ambystoma mexicanum | reverse complement strand
TATAAAGCAAATGTTGATGATGCATGTGTCTACAATATGTTCCACCAAAGCTTGTAATAACATTTTCAGGCTGCCCGTGCCCATAAATATGACAGTTTTGAAACTGTAAACAACTTTTGTGGCAATGCCAACAATATATGCCAGCACTGCCTCTGCAATGTGCATGTTCATGATGCCTGTGTCAACAATATCTGTCAGAACGGCCCAACGGAATGCTTAGCTATGGAGGCTGAGCCTAAACATATGCCATTAGTGTCTCTATAAAACCTTTACATGATGTTGTCCACAATTTATGCCAGTATAACTGTAACATGCATGTGCATGGTTCATCTGTGGTGCCTTCATGAGGGAGAGGAATGTTAACAACTTTCTGCATACCTCACACAAAGAAATAAGCCTTGCAGCCAGTGTGAAGTTTGTATTTAATTTTTCTTTTGTATTAATGGGTGAGCATCAGGGATAGAATCAGCATCTGCCCGAGACGCAGAATCTGCCTGCAACTGCTTATACTTTTTCCCGGCTGCCTTCCAATCATTTGTTTCTTTCTTTCAATGCATCTATGTGTTTTGGTCGAAGTTGAAAAGTTTGAATCTTTGTTTGGAGAACTTTATTGATACATGTGTTCCAATTAAATGTGCCTCCTTGCTTCATTCCATCAACCCCTCTCCTTTCTTTATAGTCTGCCCCCTGCCCAGTCCACCACCTAACTGTATGCTGTAAAACAAAACAGAAAACATTAAATTAATGTGGTAAACAAATTCAAACATTTGTTTTTGAAATTCGAGCGAAACACATAAACACATTTCAAATATGGAAGTATGTATAGCTGTATTAAGGTTGTACATTTCTAAAATCTTCAATCACGTTATGTGTTCTTCCATGCATTAGCTGTTCTAATATTTAATCTATATATTACAATTCATTCTATTTTGAAGATGTGCATTCTTTGTAGTGGTCATTTCTCCACTAGAAACATGGCGGTTTTAAATTTGATCATGCCTTGCTTCCAATGAGCAAGGATGTGCTATTCATATACTTAATATAAATAAGTACCCTTTCCATTTCGATGCATATGTAAAATGCAGCACAGGAAGGTAAAAGCAAACACACCATGGCTTGTTATGTTGCTATATATAAAAAAAGAAGAGTGTACCTTGTTTTGTTTGTCTTGGTCCAATTGTACTACCCCCGATGCTGCTACAGGATCCAGTTGTAATCATCTAAGAAATCCACAATAGACCCTTCTTTTTCTTTAATTTTCTGTCCTATTTCTCTGCACCCCTTTTTATCTAAACTTCTCGAACGTCTATTCAATGCTCAAGTTTCCTCGTTTCGTCATCTTCACTCGCTTCTTCCTCCATTGCAATCTGGGTTCCGTCTTGATCACTCCACTGAGTCTGCTCTACTTCACATATCTAATTCTGTACTCTCTGCTTGACACAACCAATGCTTCTCCATTCGTATCTTACTTGATCTCTCATCTCCTTTCAATACTGTTAACCACTCTATCTTACTTTTTATTTTATCAACTCTTGGACTATCTGGTTCTGTTCTTAGTTTAATTCTTATTTGTCTGATCGCACATACTCTGTTTCCTGGACTGGTCAGGTCTTTTCTTCCTTCCCACTTCTTCATGGTGTTCCACAGAACTCTGTTTTAATGCCTCTTCTTTTCTCTTAATGCAATATTTTGTTGCCGATCTTATAGCTTCATTTAATTTGTCTTCATAACACTGTTTCTTCCTACTTGCTTGCAATAAAGTTGTCGATGGCTTCTAGATTCCTCCACCTTAATCCATCTAAGATGGAGGTTCTTATCTTTCTTTTTTCATTTCCTTCCCCTTTTCCCCCCTTCCGGTCTTCTTTTTCCACCATCACTTCTTTCCTTCTCTCCTTCTGCGTGGAATTTTGGTGTTGTCTTTGACCAGTCTTTCGTTTTCTCATCATATTCATAATACTGCTCCTATTGCTCACTTTCATCAGTATAATCCCTGACGTGCTTGGCATTTTCATTCTTTTCAGGCAAACAAACTCTTGATCCATTCTCTGTTTTTTTCTTGTCTTCAGTATTGCTCCGTTCTTTTCTTTGGTCACCTTAAGACTTATCTCACTCCTTTACCCTCTGTGTTCAATTTCGCTATTCATCTTCTGTGTCAGTTACCTCTGTGTTCCTCTGTGACTTCCTCTTTTTGTTCTGCTTCTATGCTTTTTTTAAAATTGTTATTTTAGTTTTCATTTCTTTGCCTGGTTTACAAAGCCCTACATGATCTGGCTCTCTCCCATCTTTGCTGTTTGTACTCTTTTTATTCCCCTTCTTGCTCTTTACATTCTGAATTATATGTCTTCTTTCTGTGTCCAAGCCAACTTGTGCTCTTCTCATTTGTTCTTTTTCACTACTTGTCTCCAAAAACTGGAATGCTCTTCTGCTTTCTGTTTGTACTTCTTCAACCTATACTGTTTTCATTCTCAGCTAAGAGCTCACCTTCTTCTTTCTATTTCCACTACTTAATTTGATTGTTCTCATTATTGCCAATTATTGTAACATTACAAAAAAAAAGAAATTTTTGGAATGTGCTTTGCCAAAAGGGCTAAATAAATCTGAATAAATAAAAATTAAAATGTACAACTAACCAACTGAAATGTCCATCACCTTTGTATTAAATTCAGGGATGTGTCTTTGTGGGGACATTTAAGAGCAATTGTGGACAATTGGCCAGGATACTGTTGGAGACTGTGTGGGTTATCTACAAAGCAGTCACGAGTAGCACACCAGTGTACCTGGAGGCTAAACTCTACATGCCTGATGGCATATGTTCCACACAGAGCAAATCGATAAACTTGCTTAAACCACAATTCATCCAAAAAGATAGGACAAACAAGCAATCCTTCTCTTTTCCGTACCCACTCTCTGGAACTCAATCCTGATATATCATCTCGGAATGTCCCCACATTTCTCTAATTTCGCAAATCTCTCAAAACATGGCTTTTTCAATAACACCTAACCAAGGACTAATTCCAATGGATGTACATGCCGACGCACATACCTCACTTCACAGTACTGAGCTACTGTTAAAAGATGCAAGCTGTAACGCTGGCTCCCACACACACCTCCTGCTCTCAAGCAAATAAAAATAAAAATACTTGTCTGCATTTTAAGGCAGATTGACTAAAATCTGAGAATCTGATTGATTTTCAGACAATCACTGTAACTCATTGACTTATGGGAGACTTGGGCAACCAGTAGATGGCAAGTTTTCCATGATAGTTATGCATATATTATCAGGGCATAAACACAATCTCGTCTTCCATTTGCACCCGTCCTTCACACTAGTGCAACTGCCTAGGTCTGATCTGGTGTAATCGCGATGACGGTTTCCATACATTGCTGCATGAAGGGCATGCAGAGAATATATATTTTGCAGGATGTTGTTTGAAATACCTTTTCTCCTGGTGCTATACCTTTGTGGCTCACACACACCCACACACATACACAAACATGCTTGTAAAGGGTTCATGATTATAGACAATGAGGGTGCCAGTGACATGCTTGACACCATAAAATCATGGCTTTCTAGTGAACCTCTAATAAGAGACTGGTCCTAATTTTAGCATGATAAAACTTTCAGCCAACAAGTTACACATGGTTTTTACAGAATCCATTTAGTGACATGGGGGCTTTTGTTCGATGTCTATACTACCATTGAGACAAAAAGAGTTGATTCAAAAAGCACCTGGTAACTGAGTGTTGGTGTTTAATGGTGTCTGATGGTGTCTGATGGTGTTTTTTGATCACCATATCTTCGCAAATGGGATCCTGTCCTTTGGTAATTGGCTTGAATATGTCTTTATTTTCCGTTATTTGCAGTCCTAAAAAAAACAAATGCAGGCTCACCCGTCTACAAACTCTACGGAGAGTTCTTCCATCTCCTGTTGCTGTTGCCATACTCTTTTGGCCTAGTGCAAAACAATAATAAGGTTGCCTCATCACATTTTTGTCCCAAAGACTCATCAAATCCTGTGACAGCACTGAGCCTCTGTTCAAAATATATGTCAACAGGATACACTGAAGCACTTGATCATGCTGGCTTTGCCAAAATGTAGGCCATTATTACCACTTTAAGGCACTTTTGCGATGGCGTCCACAATATGTGCAAGCACGTCACTGAAATGTAAATATCCATGCTGCTGGTGTGGGGTGCAGTCCCTTTTTCCCCACTGACCAAACACACATATGCCTGCATCATCCTTTCATGCACACACGCACCATCACTGCCTGGTGCATTCTCATTCATACTCGTTCACACAATGCATACATTTGAAACATCCATGTGAACACAAATGCAGACATTTAAAACAATACCTGTACACACAGTCATCGTGCCTTCTATCTCTGACGTGGCCGTGGCTTGAAATTCTTCAGCTGAGACCCTGATCAGTGGCGGTGGATTCCAGGCACATAAGTTCAGGGCACGGTGTTAAGCAGGCAGGCACATATTGTGTGGAGGTGCAGCCCCTTTATTTCCCACTAAACACACACACACACATCCGCATCGCATTTGCATACTCACTCACACGCTCTCACTCAAAGACCGATGCACACCTATTCATACTCTCTTTCACATAATACATGCATTGCATAACATTTGAAACAGTTGTGAATGCAAACACTTTTCTTTAAAAAAAAATACATTGACACAATCATCTTGCCTTCTATCTCCAATTGGAGTACAACTTGAAAGGCTTCAGCTAATACTCTGACCAGTGGCGATGGGGTCCAGGTACACACTTTCAGGCCTAGAGCTTGGCAACCATGTGCACGTTGTACGGGAGTGTGCAGCACATATCTAGCACTGATTAGCTCACGCTTAAACTTGCCAGAAGACTCCATGTCACCGGAGACACCGTATTCCAGTTGCTTTAAACTTCCTGTTTCTTTAGTCTACTTTATTTCGCTAAAATTACTGAAGACTACAAAGTCCAGAATTAATTTGATGGAGATATGAAAGTTCAGGAAAGGGGCATGTTGTCCTCAGTGAAATGGCGCAATCTGGTAAACTTTACTCACACCTCCCCCACCTGCAGGGTCCATGAGGGTTAGCAATAATCACACAATTTGTGTTTATGCATGCCCGAAGTGGGCAGCAAGGGCAGGGGTGCACCAGGTCATTGAGGTGGGTGCAAGATTGGCAGATACATCCCTAACCATCCTCTGGCACCAGCTCTGCACCTGTACCATACATTAAAATGCAAGAGGGTCATCAATAACCCTACTTTACTTTATATCTGATGGGAGAGTGTAGGGTATTTTGTGGAGATTTGGGGCCTGACGGTATTTTATTATCGCCGAAAAGTAACTTAGCAATAATCACTCTTTGTATTCAGATTTGGCCATGTGCAACAATAGTACAGTGGACATGCATTATTTCAGCACCCAGACATGCATATTTGGTATACGTGGTTGGTGGTATTTTGGTGAGCATAATTCCCTTGTTTTATTTGTGGCCCCAATGTCCAGAATCCCTTATCTTTGCTTAGATTTTTCGTGTAATCACTAGAGAGACCTCAGGCCTACATTTTAGGAATACCACATTTTCAGTGTTAGTGTTAGTGTGCCACCATGGGCGATCTCACTGACTTATTTACGACAGAGAGCTATATGTGGTAATTTTGTGGTAATTTCCACTACCTTATATACGGTAGTGAACTATGTTCAGAGAGTCTCTCTTCCCATTGGCTCATGTACCTCCAACGAGCTATGCTACAAACAATCACTCACAACTGTTCATACTGAATCTGACATGCACACATCTGTCTTAAAATGACCATTGCATTGTTTAAAAATCTCCCCACATCATCAGCATTGTAATGGTAAATAGTACATGTAAATGTTCAACATTTGCCTTCTCAGTGGAAGTGGCATTACTCTAAGTTTAGATTTTTCAAGTCAATTAAAAACAATGAAATAAAACAACTAACTAAAACAAATAATTAATATAACAAATTAAAATAAATAATTAAAATAATAAATACGTGGAACTCCATATGTCAGGACTCTTGTCCGCTTCTGATATGTCCCGACCAGTGATGTTATTCGGTTCATTCGAGTACACTTCCATCTTGGCAATCTTAGATCCATAGGAGTCATCCTTTTTAGCATTCTGGTTATCTTGTCTTCACCTCCACCTGGAGGCAGGCATCTTTTGGTGTTCATCCAGGGGACTCCAGGACTCCATCGTTTCTCCCGTGGGCTCTGATCCCGGAACCTCCGACCAAATAATGTTAATTGTCTAAATCAAAATAGAAAATAAACAAATTAAGTACATAGCATAATACTAACTTCATCCTTTTGCCAAAAATAAAACATGCCTGGTAAAAATATTTCATTTTTTTTTTTTTTTCCTGAAATTAAACACAAGTTAAAAGAAAACAAGCAGATATTCAATATTTAACACACTTTCTCTCTGCACACCAACCATGAGCTTCTATTATATGTGCATTTATTTATTTATTTATTTATTTATATTATATATTTTTACATATATTACAGTGTTTATGTACCATCATAACAATCAACTTTTTTTAACTTCTTTGTCACTGCCTCCTGATTACACCCATTTATTTTCTCTTTTTGTGTTCAAGGGACTTTATCTGTTTCTACATGCTCAAGCTGCCTGATCTCATGTCTGGGATGGCATGGTTTGATTTGATTTACATGGACAAACTGCTCTATTGCTGTGTCACCTTCATTTTTCAAAATTTTATACACTACAGGAGAGACCTTATCTATAATTCGAAATGGCCCCTGCCAGGCTGCTAGCAATTTAGAATTTTTCTGTTTACTTTTTCCAAAATGAAACTTGTATACCTGATCCCCTACACTGTATTCCTTTACTGATGTCTTTTTATCATAATACGATTTTGCACTGTCAGCAGCTCTTTCCAGATTTCTCTGCACAAAAGCAAATGCATGTTGCAAATGCCTCCTCAGTTCATCAATATATTCATGAACTGTGGATGCACTCACAAGGGTTTGCTCATGTGTTCTGTATAGTATGTGTTGTGGTAACACCATTTTCCTACCTGTTAAGACCTCATAGGGGCTAACACCTGTTGCTTTGGCAGGAGTCGACCTGATTGCCATCAAAACCAACGGTAAACGTAAATCCCAGCTGGAACCTGCTTCTGCCACAAATTTCTTTAAAATATCCACAACAGACCTATTGCTTCTTTCAACTGTACCTGAAGACGCCGCCCGATATGCGATATGTAGTTTCCTTTTCACACCTAGTATTTGCCATACCTTACTCATTAGAGTACTTGTGAAATGACTTCCTCTGTCTGACTCAATTCTTTGTGGCAACCCAAACCTTGAGAACACATGGTTCACCAGCAATGTGGCTGCTTTTTGCGCACTACAATCTGGTGCGGGAATGCATTCAATCCACTTCGACATCAAACATACCACACTCAAAATAAAACGGTGTCCCCTGCTCGACCTTTTTAAACGACCTACATAGTCTATTTGCAAATCTGACCATGGGAGAGTTAGGCCTCTTTTCATCAATGGTGCTCTATGCATTGGTGAAGCAGGTTTAAATTGGGCGCATACTAGACATCCTCTAGTATATAATTCCACATCTTGGGACATATGTGGCCAGTAAGCATAATCTTTTAGTATTTCTAATGTTTTTTGTGAACCTCTATGGCCTGCAGTTATGGCATCATGTGCATGGTGTAGCATTAGTCCTCTGAATGAAAGGGGTACTACCCACTGTATTTGCCCTGTTATGGACTCTCTAATCATGAGTCCATCCTGTAATCTAATTCGTGTTTTGTTCTTTAATAGCACCCTCAACTCTTCTTTTCCCATACAATCATTTTCTGTTAAAGGATTTTGTTCAGGATCTATCAAATGATTATAATAGATTCCCAAAATTTGATCATTCTTTTGTGCCTCAATCAAATCTTGGTCTGGCGTGTCATGACTCCACTGCACCACCGGTTGATCTACCTCCTTTGGTGCTTTAGAACGTGTGACTGCATCAATTTGTATTTCACCCATTAAATAATCAATAGGTAGCAATTCTCCCATCACAGCCCCAATCTTAGCCAGGTGGTCTGCCTTATCATTTCCCTCCTTATCCTCTCCTGGTGTTTTTAAATGCCCACGAATTTTTCTCCAGTATATTGTTAACTCATTCTCTGACACCAAATTGTCTATGGCTTGTATCATTTTTCCATGCTTAAGTGGCTTTTTGTTGTATGTAACCATGCCTCTTGCCTTCCAACCAGGCAAATACTCCACAAAGCTATTCCGTGCATAGTCAGAATCAGTCACCAGGACAATTTCACTGAACTTTTTATCAACTGCAGTAGCAATTGCTTTATAAATGGCTGCCAATTCCGCCAGCTGACTGCTCCTATCTCCAATCCTCATCCCTATACTGGGAACGCCTTCACATTTCAACCAGACATTTCCTATTCCTGCCACTAATTGTTTATTACTGTCATTTTCAATGTGAAAAGCACAACCCTCCACATATACAGTTGGCAAATCCTTGCATGTTTTTTCATCAAAAGCTTTGTGTGGTGATTGTTCAAATTCCTGCAAACTAGTTTCCACTTCCATTTCATTTGGTATTTGTTCAGCTGCACAGTCATGTAAGTCAGCTAACCCTTGAGCAATTGGGCTCTTTTTATTTTGTCCATATCTCACTTCTACGGGAAAACCTTGTAATGCCAACGTCCATGAAGTGATTCTGGATTGCGCTAGATTGCCTGATCTAATTCTTTTACTCTCTAAAAATTGCAAAGGTTGATGATTCGTTTCAAGAATCACCTTTTCTCCCTGA
Source organism: Ambystoma mexicanum (assembly GCF_040938575.1). Lineage (NCBI taxonomy): Eukaryota > Metazoa > Chordata > Amphibia > Caudata > Ambystomatidae > Ambystoma > Ambystoma mexicanum. The sequence continues at coordinate 850,315,978 of NC_090929.1, read as the reverse complement.
ACAATGGGGCGGAAATGTTGTAGCGCCCACACAGTGGTTAATAGGGCCTTTTCACATTCATTAAATTTCATTTCAACTTGGGAAAATGCCTTACTTGCATATGCAATGGTTTTGTGATTCAAATCGTGTTTTTGTGATAACACTGCTGACATACAATGTTCAGAAAAACCTATTTCTATGAAGAAATCCCTGTCCTTTATGGGGTATGCTAAACATGGTGCCTTTAGAAGACATTCCTTTAATTTAGCCACTGCATAAGACTGCCCTTTTTCCCATCTCCAGGGAGTATTTAGTTTAAGCAGTTTAGTCAATGGTTGAGTGATTTCTGCATAATTCTCAATGAACTTTCTGTTATAGCCTGTCATCCCTAATACACTTTTTACTCCTTTCACATTTTTAGGATCTTTTAATCTTTGTATGGCCTCTATTTTCTTCCTTTGTGGATTTAGCCCATGTTCAGTCACTTCATGCCCTAGAAAGTTCACTTTTTTCTTGCACCATTGTGCTTTTTGCAAAGATACTTTGGCGCCTGCTTTCTGTAATTGGCCAAGTACATGTCTTATTTCATCAAAATGGCTTTTCAGGCTTTCATTTTTTATCAGGACATCATCCCATAAACTATTGTTCTTCTTTCCGCTGCATCCGGCATGGCCTTTCTCAAAAATATGCCGAATTCACTCCCACTATTGATGTACCCGAACGGAGCTCTAAGCCAGGCATATTGAGTCCTGTCGAATGTAAAGGAAAATAAATGTTGTATCTCTTCTGCCAATGGCACGCACCAATATCCAGAGGTGAGATCTAATGTGGTAAATACATTTGAACCATGTATCTGAGCTAGGCCCTGATCAATGAATGGCAGTGGCCATCTAGATACTGGTACTCTTTTATTTAACTCTCTTAAGTCTGCACACAGCCGCCATTGACCATTTGGCTTTAACACACCTAAAATAGGCGTATTGGATGTGCTATGAATGGGCCTGATTATTCCCTGTGATTCCAAATTTTTAATAATCTCTGCCAATGATTCTAAACATGCCAGTGGTAGTCTATACTGGCGTACAAACACTGGATTTCTGCTACAACCTTCTGGTAGTGTGGCCACATGTAAATCAGTTAAACCACAATCATAAGCATCTTTTGCAAATACATCCTTAAACTCCATAAATATTTCCCTCAGGTTGTCCCTATCCTTACCGCTTTCACATGCATCCGCTAAGGAGACCTGCTCTTCTACCATTTTGGAAAATTCTGGAAAATCTTCTGGTGAGGGAATCTCTGCGCTTTCCTCTAACTGTGTGGCTGTGTCTTTTTGTAAAGCTGCCACTTTTAAATATTTTGGCATATCAGCTTCCACTTCAATGGGCTGATTTCCTGTTTCATTTTCATTTAAATTAAATATTATGCAATCCTCTTGATGGCAGCACACTGTCTCATTTGAATCATAAGGATACACAGAATGAATTTTAAATATTCCTTTTGGCTGAGAGTCCAGGTGTTCTGGCAACTCGCCCTTGGCATCTACATAATTTTCCGGAATATTCCCAATCACCATGTTATTTAAATCTGCCGTATAATGTGATTTTTGTATGGCCATTCCTAATGGGGAGTTTTCCTCTAAATGAATATCCTGACAACCTTTATTATTTACCATGATTTTTACAGATCCTTCACCAATGTCTACCAATGGAATGTATTCATAATACAGGCCTTGCTGTTTTATGGACTCATTCAGGCATACAAATGCATCAGAGCCTTTCATCTGCTGCCCATTTTTGCATTTCAGTGTTATTGCAAACTGTTTTGTAAATGCAGGAATAATAGTATCTTTCCTCATTTGTAATTCGATTGCATAAGGAACCAGTTGTGCACAATGATAAGCCCTTCTTTTGTCTTCAAATTCAGGTGCCGGACCACCTAGGCGTGACCATATTTTTTGATTAAGGAAATCTAACACCATACACATTCTGTGCATGATGTCATTGCCCATGTAAAATTCATTTTGTGCTCCACTCACTATCCATACATTATGGTAAATTGTTTTCTGCCCAATGCTAATTTTAAGCATGCATCTGCCTGCAATTCGGTTTTCAAAGTCTGGACTGTCCAACCCAGAAACATATTGGTTTTTAATCCTAAATTTCGGGATTTCTTCCCTCTCCATAATTTTTTGCAACAATTTCTCATTAATGAAGCTCCTTTCATGTCCAAGCGCTAAAGTGGCTTTTATTGTTTTAAAATAGTCATTTATACCAACATGAACCCATGGTTGCTCATCTTCCATGTGTATTTCTGCCAGAGTGGTAATGTGTTTTTTCTGAATCTGTTTTAGGAGCAATATTCTGTTTGCACGTTTTCTCTTTTAGATAAAAACATAATGTGTGCTCATCTATGGCAGTCTGCCAATCTTTCCTTGGGTCCAAGTATATTTGTACAGGTAGTTTTTCATTGTCGCTCTGTATTTTGTCTTGACACATTAATATGACAGTGACACTAGGTATGCAGCTATTCTGGAGATATACCTCCACAGCATCATTTGTTTTGGCAACGGTGTGACATTCATTTATATTGCTGTTTTGTGATTTTAGTTTCTTAGGCCTCAATGGTTTTTTGGTTAAGGACCACAGCACTCCATTCACCTCATCTATGAGAGGAGACAATCTTTTCAGGCAATCTGTCCCCATCAGAAATGGAATTTCACAAATAGATGTGATCAATACCTCTTGTTTCATTCTGTGCTTTCCTATTTTTATGTCAACCTCAGTTACACCTATGATGGGCAGCTCCTCCCCATTAAAGTTATGCACTGGGCCTTGATTTTCCTTCACTGTGATCTGACTCTGTGGAGGCCTCCCTTCATTGATACTCTTTACCAGCTCCTTGGACATAATTGTGGCCTGTGCGCCAGTGTCAATCATAGCAAAGGTGTGGCATTTTTCTTCTACAGTGATGGGTGCATAATATCTGTCCTCAACTTCCTCTAATACACATAAGAAATGTGAATTCTTACTGATTTCAGGGCTCACCTTTCTCAGGTCTTTTTCACTTTTGGCTAAGCACATTGGTAAATGAAAAGACATTTTTCCCTCCTTTTTACCCATTTCTGTGCGAGAGATTTTATTCATTTCTCCATGTTCAGAGGTTTTTTGGAGTGTGGCCACTGTTCGCCCATCCATCTGGGTAACATCAGAGACCACATTACAATCCTCCAACTGAACATGTGTAACAACATCATTCAGCAATTTGTCATTTTTTAATTCTGTGCATTTGTGATCATTTAGTGTAATACCAGCCCTTTCAGCCTCTTCAAAAATATGTGGCTCAAAGAATTCTTCAGGTGATTGACTTGTACCCTCCTTGTGAGTATTTCCTTTTTCTGTCTGTGTTTGGTCATTGTTTTGCTCGCCCAGGGAAGGAGCTATAGCATCCCCAATTACTCCCTGTTCACTGGTATTCCCCATGCATGAGTCATTTTTCTTAAATCTGTCCCTTTGTTCTTTTGGAATTCCTAATGTTTCTTTTTCATTTGTGCAAATCTTTACTGTTTTATTTAGCTCTAAGTTAAACCGTACCTCTTTTTTAGAAGTATTTGCACTTTCTGTCACAATTTCATTTACTGGTACTTTCATTTTTAATCCATTAGGCATCTCAGAGTCGTTATGCAAAATTATATTAGAGCAATCTGTCATTTTGGTACTGCAGTTATCATGAGTACTTAGTCACTTTTCGGAAGCCCCCCGGTCATTGCTATGGCCATCAGCCCCCTCTTTGGAAGGTTGTTTTAGCGCTGTATAGAGCTTTCCTATTTGCTCAGCTAACATTTTCACTTGGGCCTCAAGGCACTGGAACCTTTCCATCTCTCTAGGATCCTCTTTCTGTGGCCTAGGTCGATATTGGTTGTATTCCCCCTGATTGGATCTATTCTGATACCTCTCAGGTGATTGATGTCGGTTGGGATGGTTTCTGAACTCTTGATTCATTTGTGGAGGGGAGCGGGTTGCACCCATCCTTTGATTATAGTCCCCTGGTGGGGAATCATTGTACTGGCGTGGATTGTAGTTCACGTTTTGCCTCATGTCCTGTCTCTCAGATTGTGGGTACTGGCCACTATGTTGATTTCCATTATCAGTAAATCGATCCACATATCGGGGCCTATCCTGATTACCATATATCATGGTGCTGGGATCAAATCTGCTCTTTGTCCCCAATGACTGGTAGGGACCATCATTTCTTTGATCTTGATTTTGTCTCTGGTTATTGTTCATACCTGCCATATCAGGCCGGTATCCTACCCGGGGTCTGTCCCCTAAATACCTAGGGCTGATGTAGCTCTCTCTATTACTAGGATCATGTGATTGGAACATTGGTACAGGAAATGGCGATCTTTGTTGATTACCCCTTTGTTCAGGTGTCACATTATTTTTACCTTGGCTTTGAGCAGACTCAAGGGACTTTTTGGCTGACCTGATTTCCATTACTGTGGCTGAGGGTTCTTTAGATTTAGGTCTGGTATCTTTCATTTTATCACTTTCTCTACCCTGACAATAGAGTACCTCATATAGTTTTGTGCTTTGATGTACAATCCATTCAAGGGACTTGTCACGGTCAAATTCACGGACCAATTGGGATATGATGTCTTTCTGCTCTTTTTAAGTCTTGTAAAAATTGGCGGGGGGATATATTAGGTCCAGCAGTAATTGTGTACGCGACTTTCTTTGCCTCCTGCAATGACTGAAAAGGAGAAAAATGACGCCTAATTTCTTTTTCAAACTCCAGCCATGTCATATTCTGCTGTTCATTTAATCCCCTTATGATGCTGGCCGTCGGGGCATCTAAAGTTAAATGAAAATATTGTCTGTACTGTTCCTTAGGTATCTGGAGTGCTTTAAAAATGTCATGCACCACTTCTAAGTGATCCTCAATGCAGCATTCACCTCCCTTTTTAAATGGTTTGATCAGGGCTTTAATGGATTTCATTATTTTTATGGGGCTACTTGTTGCAATACATGGAATTGCACTATTTTGTGATTCAATCCTGTTTTCAGGTGTATGAGATTGGTGGCTGCCCCCAATGGGAGAATCAAATCCCCCACGGGCGCTGCAACCAAGTTCAGTCACCGGCCCAGTCACTGGAGCACTAGCTCTTTGGGCAGAGCTAGAATTCACCTCCACTCCATTGAATGTGGTACCCTGCCGCCTCTCCTGGGACCTGGGAATGCACATTTGCTGTTCTAAGTCCTTACACTTTTTAAAGAGTCTGGTTGCTTCATTTTGCAAATCATTATTTTCATCATTCATTTTATTAATCACCTCCTGCATTTCGCACATTTGCATTTGGCATTCATTGAACTCTTTATTTCTCTTGTCTCTTTCTTGGATCATTTTAATCATTTCTTGTTCTGCACTCTGGAGATCACCTTCTTTTTCACAATGTTCTTTTTGTAAAATCTGCATCTCTGAAACAACCTCATCTTTATCCCGTCTAATGTGATCCACTAAGGCTTTTAAGTGTGCCAATTCTTGCTCACTATCTTCAAATTGTTTCTTGCTTTTGGATAACTGAGTATCAAAGTCTCTGCATTTTAATTGCATGTCTTTTTGGCATACATCCAATTCTGCTCTCAACATTTCCTGATTTTTACTTGCCCCCTCTAATTCAGTCTTTAACCTGTTAATTAGCTGAGTATCATTCTCTTGCATTCGCAGGGACTTGTTTAAAATAAACCATATTTTGCCGCATAGCCGTATTAAACAGTCTTTCTCTGCACTTTTATCGGCTGCATTCAATAATCTTGTAAGGCAGACCTGAATTATGCTGCCTTCTGCAAAAATATTGTCTAATTTTTCTTTCTGCACCTCACCCTGAATGCAGTTACTCCATTCTAACGTGCTATTCGAAGACCAATTCCCATGTGCAAATAACTTTGCCTCTAAATATTGCACTAGATCTGAGAATGTGGTTTCCCTTTGTGACATTCTGAAATTCGTTTTTAGTGGCACACTGCTATTATAAAATGGGTTCCCTTTAATGTGCAAATGGCAGTGTGAGACACGCTTGCCACGCCCAGTAGGTACTCTATGATCACTTTCCCGGCCTGCAACGCACCAGATTGTAGTGCGCAAACAGCAGCCACATTGCTGGTGAACCATGTGTTCTCAAGGTTTGGGTTGCCACAAAGAATTGAGTCAGACAGAGGAAGTCATTTCACAAGTACTCTAATGAGTAAGTCATGGCAAATACTAGGTGTGAAAAGGAAACTACATATCGCATATCGGGCGGCGTCTTCAGGTACAGTTGAAAGAAGCAATATGTCTGTTGTGGATATTTTAAAGAAATTTGTGGCAGAAGCAGGTTCCAGCTGGGATTTACGTTTACCGTTGGTTTTGATGGCAATCAGGTCGACTCCTGCCAAAGCAACAGGTGTTAGCCCCCATGAGGTCTTAACAGGTAGGAAAATGGTGTTACCACAACACCTACTATACAGAACACATGAGCAAACCCTTGTGAGTGCATCCACAGTTCATGAATATATTGATGAACTGAGGAGGCATTTGCAACATGCATTTGCTTTTGTGCAGAGAAATCTGGAAAGAGCTGCTGACAGTGCAAAATCGTATTATGATAAAAAGACATCAGTAAAGGAATACAGTGTAGGGGATCAGGTATACAAGTTTCATTTTGGAAAAAGTAAACAGAAAAATTCTAAATTTCTAGCAGCCTGGCAGGGGCCATTTCGAATTATAGATAAGGTCTCTCCTGTAGTGTATAAAATTTTGAAAAATGAAGGTGAAACAGCAATAGAGCAGTTTGTCCATGTAAATCAAATCAAACCATGCCATCCCAGACATGAGATCAGGCAGCTTGAGCATGTAGAAACAGATAAAGTCCCTTGAACACAAAAAGAGAAAATAAATGGGTGTAATCAGGAGGCAGTGACAAAGAAGTTAAAAAAAGTTGATTGTTGTGATGGTACATAAACACTGTAATATATGTAAAAATATATAAATAAATAAATAAATAAATAAATAAATAAATAAATAAATAAATAAATGCACATATAATGGAAGCTCATGGTTGGTGTGCAGAGAGAAAGTGTGTTAAATATTGAATATCTGCTTGTTTTCTTTTAACTTGTGTTTAATTTCAGGAAAAAAAAAAAAAAAAAAAGAAATATTTTTACCAGGCATGTTTTATTTTTGGCAAAAGGATGAAGTTAGTATTATGCTATGTACTTAATTTGTTTATTTTCTATTTTGATTTAGACAATTAACATTATTTGGTCGGAGGTTCCGGGATCAGAGCCCACGGGAGAAACGATGGAGTCCTGGAGTCCCCTGGATGAAGACCAAACGATGCCTGCCTCCAGGTGGTGGTGAAGACAAGATAACCAGAATGCTAAAAAGGATGACTCCTATGGATCTAAGATTGCCAAGATGGAAGTGTACTTGAATGAACCGAATAACATCGCTGGTCGGGACATATCAGAAGCGGACAAGAGTCCTGACATATGGAGTTCCACGTATTTATTATTTTAATTATTTATTTTAATTTGTTATATTAATTATTTGTTTTAGTTAGTTGTTTTATTTCTTTGTTTTTAATTGACTTGGAAAATCTAAACTTAAAGTAATGCCACTTCAACTGAGAAGGCACATGTAGAACATTTTGTAAACTAATGAACTCAGATGAATACTGTGTTGATTGCAAATTTTTCATTGATGTACATGAATATTCATTTTGTTGGATCGCTATATTGTAAAAAAAAAAAAAGAGAGAACAAATTGTTTTTAGGAATTGGCTTGGATTATAGCCAAGTTCTAAAAACAAAAGGAGGGTATATGTAAGGATATTTGGCGTGTTACAGCACAGAGTACAGCACTACTACACAGGTAGCAAACAGCACAGAGTACAGCACTACTACACAGGTAGCAAACAGCACAGAGTACAGCACTACTGCACAGGTAGCAATTTTTTTTTGCAGCACCACCACAAGGGTGCGGTGCATTGCTATATGTGTTACCAGATTAACAAGAAAAGACAGGCTATTCAGTCAAAAACGATTTTAACATATAAGATGCAAATCTATTCTTACAGTTAAAAGCACACGTGCTCATTTAAAAATGCACACTATTTTTCACCTGAAATGCCTATGGTGCGAGAGACACATTTGAAAATAACAACTAACATAACTTATAACTAACCTGACTAATGAAACATAATCCACTAATAAAAATGTGTCTCCACTGCAGAATTAGGCCTATTCTGAAAGTGAACTTTTAAACGCACATCCATTTTTTTTTCTGTTCTCTCTGCTGCCCTGTCCACATAACTACAGGAAGCAAATGGGCTCGAAAGAACAGGAAATCAGTTGGTTACAAAGTATTACTATAAAAATTAGCCATTGTGTAGAGAAGGAGGAGATGGCGTGATTAATTCTGATTGGAGCAGCGTCATAGCAAGTATCATGCTAGAGGGAGTGATCAGGTTTTTGCTGGGGGGAGTTTGAGGAAGAAGAAAGGCAGTCAAGATTTGGCAGAGCTGGAAGAAGGACCTTTACCCTGGCTGAGGCATTCCTATCTGCAGAAGCTGAGGATTCCAGATAATAACCCCGATTTGAGAACGAAAAGCGTTCGTTTTCACTGGGGTTAATCTTCAAGGGAGCCACATTCAGAAAGAGAACAACTAAAGAGATAAGGTAATTACAGAAGTGTGGGAGCAAAGTGTGTACGAGAATATGCAGTCAGTGTAGGATTCCTGTGCATGCCTTAATCAAATGCTAATGTTGCAATTTGAGTTCTGTTCTCCGCCACTCTCTTTGCAGTGTGTCATAGACAAAGCTGTTACTGTGCTATTGTATTTATTTCTGCAAAGAATGAGATCGTGTTTAAATGCAACTTTTATAATACAGAAAGATATTTGAAAGCAGACGGATGGTGTGTTTACTATTTACCATTACAATGCTGATGATGTGGGGAGATTTTTAAACAATGCAATGGTCATTTTAAGACAGATGTGTGCATGTCAGATTCAGTATGAACAGTTGTGAGTGACTGTAGCATAGCTCGTTGGAGGTACATGAGCCAACGGGAAGAGAGACTCTCTGGACATAGTTCCCTACCGTATATAAGGTAGTGGAAATTACCACAAAATTACCGCATATAGCTCTCTGTCGTAAATAAGTCAGTGAGATTGCCCATGGTGGCACACTAACACTAACACTAACATTGAAAATGTGGTATTCCTGAAATGTAGGCCTGAGGTCTCTCTAGTGATTACACGAAAAATCTAAGCAAAGATAAGGGATTCTGTACATTGGGGCCACCAATAAAACAAGGGAATTATGCTCACCAAAATACCACCAACCACGCCTACCAACCACGCATACCAAATATGCATGCCTGGGTGCTAAAATAGTGCATGTCCACTGTACTATTGTTGCACATGGCCAAATCTGAATACAAGGAGTGATTATTGCTAAGTTATTTTTCGGCGGTAATAAAATACCGTCAGGCCCCAAATCTCCACAAAATACCCTACATATTTATGGTGCGTTGGCCGGGAAAGTGATCATAGAGTACCTACTGGGCGTGGCAAGCGTGTCTCACACTGCCATTTGCACATTAAAGGGAACCCATTTTATAATAGCAGTGTGCCACTAAAAACGAATTTCAGAATGTCACAAAGGGAAACCACATTCTCAGATCTAGTGCAATATTTAGAGGCAAAGTTATTTGCACATGGGAATTGGTCTTCGAATAGCACGTTAGAATGGAGTAACCGCATTCAGGGTGAGGTGCAGAAAGAAAAATTAGACAATATTTTTGCAGAAGGCAGCATAATTCAGGTCTGCCTTACAAGATTATTGAATGCAGCCGATAAAAGTGCAGAGAAAGACTGTTTAATACGGCTATGCGGCAAAATATGGTTTATTTTAAACAAGTCCATGCGAATGCAAGAGAATGATACTCAGCTAATTAACAGGTTAAAGATTGAATTAGAGGGGGCAAGTAAAAATCAGGAAATGTTGAGAGCAGAATTGGATGTATGCCAAAAAGACATGCAATTAAAATGCAGAGACTTTGATACTCAGTTATCCAAAAGCAAGAAACAATTTGAAGATAGTGAGCAAGAATTGGCACACTTAAAAGCCTTAGTGGATCACATTAGACGGGATAAAGATGAGGTTGTTTCAGAGATGCAGATTTTACAAAAAGAACATTGTGAAAAAGAAGGTGATCTCCAGAGTGCAGAACAAGAAATGATTAAAATGATCCAAGAAAGAGACAAGAGAAATAAAGAGTTCAATGAATGCCAAATGCAAATGTGCGAAATGCAGGAGGTGATTAATAAAATGAATGATGAAAATAATTATTTGCAAAATGAAGCAACCAGAGACCTTAAAAAGTGTAAGGACTTAGAACAGCAAATGTGCATTCCCAGGTCCCAGGAGAGGCGGCAGGGTACCACATTCAATGGAGTGGAAGTGAATTCTAGCTCTGCCCAAAGAGCTAGTGCTCCAGTGACTGGGCCGGTGACTGAACTTGGTTGCAGCGCCCGTGGGGGATTTGATTCTCCCATTGGGGGCAGCCACCAATCTCATACACCTGAAAACAGGATTGAATCACAAAATAGTGCAATTCCATGTATTGCAACAAGTAGCCCCATAAAAATAATGAAATCCATTAAAGCCCTGATCAAACCATTTAAAAAGGGAGGTGAATGCTGCATTAAGGATCACTTAGAAGCGGTGCATGACATTTTTAAAGCACTCCAGATACCTAAGGAACAGTACAGACAATATTTTCATTTAACTTTAGATGCCCCGACGGCCAGCATCATAAGGGGATTAAATGAACAGCAGAATATGACATGGCTGGAGTTTGAAAAAGAAATTAGGCGTCATTTTTCTCCTTTTCAGTCATTGCAGGAGGCAAAGAAAGTCGCGTACACAATTACTGCTGGACCTAATATATCCCCTCGCCAATTTTTACAAGACTTAAAAAGAGCATTTTCTCGCTTTGATGTATCTTTTGACTCAAATTCCAATGAGTTTAAAACTGCATACTTCTATGGGCTACAGAAAGACATCATATCCCAATTGGTCCGTGAATTTGACCGTGACAAGTCCCTTGAATGGATTGTACATCAAAGCACAAAACTATATGAGGTACTCTATTGTCAGGGTAGAGAAAGTGATAAAATGAAAGATACTAGACCTAAATCTAAAGAACCCTCAGCCACAGTAATGGAAATCAGGTCAGCCAAAATGTCCCTTGAGTCTGCTCAAAGCCAAGGTAAAAATAATGTGCCACCTGAACAAAGGGGTAATCAACAAAGATCGCCATTTCCTGTACCAATGTTCCAATCACATGATCCTAGTAATAGAGAGAGCTACATCAGCCCTAGGTATTTAGGGGACAGACCCCGGGTAGGATACCGGCCTGATATGGCAGGTATGAACAATAACCAGAGACAAAATCAAGATCAAAGAAATGATGGTCCCTACCAGTCATTGGGGACACAGAGCAGATTTGATCCCAGCACCATGATATATGGTAATCAGGATAGGCCCCGATATGTGGATCGATTTACTGATAATGGAAATCAACCTAGGGGCCAGTACCCACAATCTGAGAGACAGGACATGAGGCAAAACGTGAACTACAGTCCACGCCAGTACAATGATTCCCCACCAGGGGACTATAATCAAAGGATGGGTGCAACCCGCTCCCCTCCACAAATGAATCAAGAGTTCAGAAACCATCCCAACCGACATCAATCACCTGAGAGGTATCAGAATAGATCCAATCAAGGGGAAAACAGCCAATATCGACCTAGGCCACAGAAAGAGGATCCTAGAGAGATGGAAAGGTTCCAGTGCCTTGAGGCCCAAGTGAAAATGTTAGCTGAGCAAATAGGAAAGCTCTATACAGCGCAAAAACAACCTTCCAAAGAGGGGGCTGATGGCCATAGCAATGACCGGGGGGCTTCCGAAAAGTGACTAAGTACTCATGATAACTGCAGTACCAAAATGACAGATTGCTCTAATATAATTTTGCATAACGACTCTGAGATGCCTAATGGATTAAAAATGAAAGTACCAGTAAATGAAATTGTGACAGAAAGTGCAAATACTTCTAAAAAAGAGGTACGGTTTAACTTAGAGCTAAATAAAACAGTAAAGATTTGCACAAATGAAAAAGAAACATTAGGAATTCCAAAAGAACAAAGGGACAGATTTAAGAAAAATGACTCATGCATGGGGAATACCAGTGAACAGGGAGTAAGTGGGGATGCCATAGTTCCTTCCCTGGGCAAGCAAAACAATGACCAAACACAGACAGAAAAAGGAAATACTCACAAGGAGGTTACAAGTCAATCACCTGAAGAATTCTTTGAGCCACATATTTTTGAAGAGGCTGAAAGGGCTGGTATCACACTAAATGATCACAAATGCACAGAATTAAAAAATGACAAATTGCTGAATGATGTTGTTACACATGTTCAGTTGGAGGATTGTAATGTGGTCTCTGATGTTACCCAGATGGATGGGCGAACAGTGGCCACACTCAAAAAAACCTCTGAACATGTAGAAATGAATAAAATCTCTCGCACAGAAATGGGTAAAAAGGAGGGAAAAATGTCTTTTCATTTACCAATGTGCTTAGACAAAAGTGAAAAAGACCTGAGAAAGGTGAGCCCTGAAATCAGTAAGAATTCACATTTCTTATGTGTATTAGAGGAAGTTGAGGACAGATATTATGCACCCATCACTGTAGAAGAAAAATGCCACACCTTTGCTATGATTGACACTGGCGCACAGGCCACAATTATGTCCAAGGAGCTGGTAAAGAGTATCAATGAAGGGAGGCCTCCACAGAGTCAGATCACAGTGAAGGAAAATCAAGGCCCAGTGCATAACTTTAATGGGGAGGAGGTGCCCATCATAGGTGTAACTGAGGTTGACATAAAAATAGGAAAGCACAGAATGAAACAAGAGGTATTGATCACATCTATTTGTGAAATTCCATTTCTGATGGGGACAGATTGCCTGAAAAGATTGTCTCCTCTCATAGATGGGGTGAATGGAGTGCTGTGGTCCTTAACCAAAAAACCATTGAGGCCTAAGAAACTAAAATCACAAAACAGCAATATAAATGAATGTCACACCGTTGCCAAAACAAATGATGCTGTGGAGGTATATCTCCAGAATAGCTGCATACCTAGTGTCACTGTCATATTAATGTGTCAAGACAAAATGCAGAGCGACAATGAAAAACTACCTGTACAAATATACTTGGACCCAAGGAAAGATTGGCAGACTGCCATAGATGAGCACACATTACTTTTCTATTTAAAAGAGAAAACATGCAAACAGAATATTGCTCCTAAAACAGATTCAGAAAAACACATTACCACTCTGGCAGAAATACACATGGAAGATGAGCAACCATGGGTTCATGTTGGTATAAATGACTATTTTAAAACAATAAAAGCCACTTTAGCGCTTGGACATGAAAGGAGCTTCATTAATGAGAAATTGTTGCAAAAAATTATGGAGAGGGAAGAAATCCCGAAATTTAGGATTAAAAACCAATATGTTTCTGGGTTGGACAGTCCAGACTTTGAAAACCGAATTGCATGCCGGGAAAGTGATCATAGAGTACCTACTGGGCGTGGCAAGCGTGTCTCACACTGCCATTTGCACATTAAAGGGAACCCATTTTATAATAGCAGTGTGCCACTAAAAACGAATTTCAGAATGTCACAAAGGGAAACCACATTCTCAGATCTAGTGCAATATTTAGAGGCAAAGTTATTTGCACATGGGAATTGGTCTTCGAATAGCACGTTAGAATGGAGTAACCGCATTCAGGGTGAGGTGCAGAAAGAAAAATTAGACAATATTTTTGCAGAAGGTAGCATAATTCAGGTCTGCCTTACAAGATTATTGAATGCAGCCGATAAAAGTGCAGAGAAAGACTGTTTAATACGGCTATGCGGCAAAATATGGTTTATTTTAAACAAGTCCCTGCGAATGCAAGAGAATGATACTCAGCTAATTAACAGGTTAAAGACTGAATTAGAGGGGGCAAGTAAAAATCAGGAAATGTTGAGAGCAGAATTGGATGTATGCCAAAAAGACATGCAATTAAAATGCAGAGACTCTGATACTCAGTTATCCAAAAGCAAGAAACAATTTGAAGATAGTGAGCAAGAATTGGCACACTTAAAAGCCTTAGTGGATCACATTAGGCAGGATAAAGATGAGGTTGTTTCAGAAATGCAGATTTTACAAAAAGAACATTGTGAAAAAGAAGGTGATCTCCAGAGTGCAGAACAAGAAATGATTAAAATGATCCAAGAAAGAGACAAGAGAAATAAAGAGTTCAATGAATGCCAAATGCAAATGTGCGAAATGCAGGAGGTGAAGACAAGATAACCAGAATGCTAAAAAGGATGACTCCTATGGATCTAAGATTGCCAAGATGGAAGTGTACTCGAATGAACCGAATAACATCGCTGGTCGGGACATATCAGAGACAGACAAGAGTGCTGACATATGGAGTTCCACGTATTTATTATTTTAATTATTTATTTTAATTTGTTATATTAATCATTTGTTTTGGTTAGTTGTTTTATTTCATTGTTTTTAATTGACTTGAAAAATCTAAACTTAGAGTAATGCCACTTCCACTGAGAAGGCAAATGTAGAACATTTTGTAAACTAATGAACTCAGATGAATACTGTGTTGATTGCAAATTTTTCATTGATGCACATGAATATTCATTTTGTTGGATTGCTATATTGTAAAAGAAAAAAAGAGAGAACAAGTTGTTTTTAGGAATTGGCTTGGATTATAGCCAAGTTCTAAAAACAAAAGGAGGGTATGTAAGGATATTTGGCGTGTTACAGCACAGAGTACAGCACTACTACACAGGTAGCAAACAGCACAGAGTACAGCACTACTGCACAGTTAGCAATTTTTTTTTTGCAGCACCACCACAAGGGTGCGGTGCATTGCTATATGTGTTACCAGATTAACAAGAAAAGACAGGCTATTCAGTCAAAAACGATTTTAACATATAAGATGCAAATCTATTTTTACAGTTAAAAGCACACATGCTCATTTAAAAATGCACACTATTTTTCACCTGAAATGCCTATGGTGCGAGAGACACATTTGAAAATAACAACTAACATAACTTATAACTAACCTGACTAATGAAACATAATCCACTAATAAAAATGTGTCTCCACTGCAGAATTAGGCCTATTCTGAAAGTGAACTTTTAAACGCACATCCATTTTTTTTCTGTTCTCTCTGCTGCCTTGTCCATATAACTACAGGAAGCAAATGGGCTCGAAAGAACAGGAAATCAGTTGGTTACAAAGTATTACTATAAAAATGAGCCATTGTGTAGAGAAGGAGGAGATGGCGTGATTAATTCTGATTGGAGCAGCGTCATAGCAAGTATCATGCTAGAGGGAGTGATCAGGTTTTTGCTGGGGGGAGTTTGAGGAAGAAGAAAGGCAGTCAAGATTTGGCAGAGCTGGAAGAAGGACCTTTCCCCTGGCTGAGGCATTCCTATCTGCAGAAGCTGAGGATTCCAGATAATAACCCCGGTTTGAGAACGAAAAGCGTTCGTTTTCACTGGGGTTAATCTTCAAGGGAGCCACATTCAGAAAGAGAACAACTAAAGAGATAAGGTAATTACAGAAGTGTGGGAGCTGAGTGTGTACGAGAATATGCAGTCAGTGTAGGATTCCTGTGCATGCCTTAATCAAATGCTAATGTTGCAATTTGAGTTCTGTTCTCTGCCACTCTCTTTGCAGTGTGTCATAGACAAAGCTGTTACTGTGCTATTGTATTTATTTCTGTAAAGAATGAGATTGTGTTTAAATGCAACTTTTATAATACAGAAAGATATTTGAAAGCAGACGGATGGTGTGTTTACTATTTACCATTACAATGCTGATGATGTGGGGAGATTTTTAAACAATGCAATGGTCATTTTAAGACAGATGTGTGCATGTCAGATTCAGTATGAACAGTTGTGAGTGACTGTAGCATAGCTCGTTGGAGGTACATGAGCCAACGGGAAGAGAGACTCTCTGGACATAGTTCCCTACCGTATATAAGGTAGTGGAAATTACCACAAAATTACCGCATATAGCTCTCTGTCGTAAATAAGTCAGTGAGATTGCCCATGGTGGCACACTAACACTAACATTGAAAATGTGGTATTCCTGAAATGTAGGCCTGAGGTCTCTCTAGTGATTACACGAAAAATCTAAGCAAAGATAAGGGATTCTGGACATTGGGGCCACAAATAAAACAAGGGAATAATGCTCACCAACATACCACCAACCACGCCTACCAACCACGCATACCAAATATGCATGCCTGGGTGCTGAAATAGTGCATGTCCACTGTACTATTGTTGCACATGGCCAAATCTGAATACAAGGAGTGATTATTGCTAAGTTATTTTTCGGCGGTAATAAAATACCGTCAGGCCCCAAATCTCCACAAAATACCCTACATATTTATGGTGCGGTACTCTATGATCACTTTCCCGGCCTAAACCCTACTTTACTTTATATCTGATGGGAGAGATAACAGGGACAACTGAGAAGGCCATATTTATCAATGGGTCTGCCCTCATAGTACTGACTCTTAATTGAATGAACACCCCAGTTTACATTTGAGTCTCCATCTTTTAGTTGGAGTTAAAAATGTGAAGACATTTCCTGTGGAATTTTCTGCAAGTAGTATCCCTCAGAATACTGCAGGAGGTAAATAACTCATTAACTATATCAGATGGGCTTAAAAGCAACTGTTAATTGAAATATTGTCTCTTTGTTTTCCTTTACCCTGACTTAGCCTGACGGCAATCCCTTCACTACTTGCCGATCAAGTCCAGGGTTAATTTCAAAGCATTATGCCTGATTCATCGGGCACAGAATAGTAAAGGATGTTTAGCCATACAAGAGCAACTACTCAGTTATGTCCAGGCCTTTCTTTGAGATCTTCTTACACAGCATTGCTGTGTGTGTCCAAATATAGGAAGGAGCCGGTGGGTGGGCAAGTTTTTTCTGTGGCTGTGCCCAAGCTGTGGAACTCGCTTCCCTATCTGCTAAGAACCACAGTAGATTTTGTATCCTTTAAACAAGGTCTTAAGACCTTTCCAAGCTTTCTTTTCGGGGTCCAAACAGCACCATGATGCCTTTTGTGACAGTGCGCTATAGAGGAAATGGATTGATTGATTGATTGACTGATAACAAGCACGTAATTCGCTGTTTAAGAATTTCTAGATGGAACTTGTCGTGTTTTTAAATCTTGTGATTCTTATCTGACAAGTGCAGTTTTGCAGTCGACAAATTTAATAGAACGTGTGAAATGATGTACTATGCAAGTTCCTATTTTAAACATAATTATTTTCACCTAGATCATTGTTTAACGTCTCTCCAGAAACCTCACTAATCCAATCCCATGATTGCTCTAGTTATGACTGCCCTATGCGTCGTGTAGCTTTTTACAGCAGTACATATCTCCCTGGATACAGCAGGTGATCAGCAAGGGTCAGTTTCAGTGGCTCCATGACGATGACCGGCACATTTTACTTGCAATTCTTTGTCAAAATCTTGGCATTGTCTTGCAGTCCTCAACGCTGCAACTGTAAATAAACATGAAAATACAACTTCTTTAAACATCTAGCACTAGAGTCACACTTAAAATTGACATCCATAAGTGAATCCTTCTCTTTTCTTTCATATCAAACAATCTCCTCCAGCAAAACTGGAAGGCGGGCACTCACTCATTATTTGACTCTCCATTGGCAAGATTCAGAGATGAGCCCTCTGGTGATGCTCCGGTGCTGCTACAAGTGATTTCCAGTTTCGTAGGGATTAATTAACACATCTTTAGTTACATGCTTAATGCTGGAGACCAGTCTGTAAGTGGGGACGGGATTCAAACTGATGTTGCTCTTTGTTACAAGACAAGTGTTGCCCCTGTGCTATCCTTCAGCTGCAAAGTCTGGGGTATGGAAGAAGCCTAGCTTTTCTTTATGGAGTGCTGGCAGATAGTCACAATGGTATGGGCAGTATTTATGTCCAGCAAAGGCATTACAGACAGCCAAGGTAAAGAGAAGGAGTCGTTTTGCGGAAAAGAATTACAGTAATATTGCCTTATGATTTAAATTATAAAACATACCAATTAGAATTTCTTAAAGCTCCCAAACAGATATTCTTTTTGCCCTTTGAGTTACTTCACTATTGATAACGTTGGACACAGGGCCACTAATTAGGGGTACTCAAACTTCCCAAAATATGCCACACAAGAAAGTCTGGGTAGGATCCCATGCCTTATCAACTTTGCTCTCCTGTATTTTTAGAAAATTCCTTGGATGTGTCTCTGAGAGGTTTTCATTTGCTTTTCTCAGTCACCTTCCTTACTGTTTCTGGGTTTAAAAAAAAAAGTTTCCTTTATGTGCATCTTCCAAGATTCAATTTCATTTTCTTTGTCACTTGTTTTGTGTGGTGCACCTTCTCACCTTGGGCACATTAAAGACATTTAGGGTTTGGACATTTGGACCTTAGTCAAAATGTCCTTTTATTTAGGAGGAGTAGTAGGATAGAAGATGAACAGCCGCACTACTCCACAACCTCTGTCTCAGAGCTCGAGGTAGAGGGGGACATGAGGAGGAGTGCCAACACAGGTTAACGTGAAATGTGAGAAGGGGGCAAACACTGATTGAGGAGAGAAAGATAGCAGATGATGAGGGGCAGAAAGTTGTTTGTGAATGGAAGATGGTGATTGAGAAGGGGCAGACATTTGCATAGGGGGAGATGGTGGTGGTCAAGGAAGGGCAGATGGTTGTTTAGAAAGGGCAGGTAGTGTTTGTGGAAGGGAGACTGGATGAGAAGAAGGATATGGTTAATAAGCCTGAGCAGATTGTGGTGTGTGCATAGTCACTTGTGGAGTACCAGCAGAAGGTAAGCACCTTGAAATTGGAGTTGAAAGGAAGAGGAGTTACTTCAGGAGCCGAAGGGAGTGGTAGTTAAACACGTACAGGAATGTAAAGGGCTGAAGGATAGGAAGATGAACTTGTGGTGCTGCAGGAAACCGAAGAGCTCTACCCGGAGGAACCAGAAATGGTTACCAAGCAGATGGCTCAGAAGGAGGCAAATAGAACACTGCATCAAAGCCTGACTGTGTAAAGGGGATAAAGTGGGCGCAGACTTTCCTCAGGATGATGAAGTAATGTCAGCAGGCATCCCTAACCATGACATCCCTGTCCAGAAAGTTGATGTGGGAATCCTGCTTGCCAGAGAGTGTGAGTTATTTGGGTGGAGGTAGGCAGTGTAAATGCAATCTAAGCTATAGACAGTCCAAAGGGGTAAACCAAGTAAGAGTGCCTTGGGTACCTCCTTGATTTAATTGCTGGTTTCAACCGGAGTGAAGAATTCATGTATATAATACTGTGACTTGTATGTTGTGTGTCTCCTCTAGTTGGTAGATTGAAATGTATTGAGACAGGCACAACACTGAATTCAATGTTGGTCTTAACTGGGCTGAAGAAGTAAATCAATTAACCAAAATTTAGAGGATATTGCGTGACTCCGCTGGCTGATAGAGCCAAATAAATTGGAGCAGAGCCTGCAAATTTGGGAGCACATTTCTAGAACTCTGAGAGTGGTTCATCTGGTTGCTAGAACCTAAGAATTCACTTTTGCAATGCACTCGCCAACTATTGTCAGACAGTGTGGAAGTCTGCACCAACTTTCAACTTGCTGCTCTATCTGCATGACTTTATACACAAATCTCCATCAACTGAGAATGCAGTTGTGTGTTCTTCCAGGAGATGGGCTTATTCCTTCCTCCCACCAACTATAGTGTTCTGACAGGGTTTGTGAAAATATGTGAATCTACAATACTCTCTGGTATAGTGGTGCCAAAGGGAGGTGAAATGTGCCTCTTGCATATTGCTGAGAGGTGGAGGCTATGATTCCTAGTCCCCTTTTGTCAGGGATGCAGATGATGTCATAGCTTGTGGTCCCACAGGAAAGAAGTACCCACATTTGGTCCTGCCTTCCCACTCAAGCCACTTCTTTTTATATATATATGATAGGTGACAAAATGTGCCTGCTGCTTTTTACCCATATAATACCTCAACACTTGTGATTTTTAGGGAGAGCTGATACGGCCCTGAAGCATTCCTCATTGTTAGGGTATTCTTGGTATACTATGCACTGGGTGATGTTGATGTGACTGATCGAATAATAGTACTAGCACTAGTATGTATTAGGTATTTCTGGGACGATTTTAGAAAAGACGGTACAATTGCACATGGTGAAAGTCTGACACTTGCTTCCAGTGTACAGTGCTTGCACCTGACAATTGCACAGGCTCTTCAATGCCTGCACCCTCTTGTTTTGTCTCTTGATCTTCATATCTGTCTGTGGTATTATCAAAGTAGAGTTGGCTCAGTCTTGTCATTGAATCAGGGGATGAACCATAATGTTGCATGTTCTTCGTTGTCATCTATTTCTGAGGGAATCCGAGATTTTATTTTTCAGGAATCACATATTCTTCCATACCTGTGCATTGCCAAATGTTGATGAACGGCTGGAATATAATTTCGCACTTGTGCCTCTCTTGATGGTCACTCAACTTCCTCCATCTTCCTCCTTTTGAAACACATAGCCAAGAAGGCCCAAATAGCTTGGCTCAAAATCTCTACCCTTTGAAAAATTAAACTCTTCATCCTGCCGCAGGACTTCCGGACCATAGTGCAGGCCGTTGTGGTCTCGCACATCAATGGGGGAAGCATGGAAACTTGACCGAATTACACCTGTCCTACCCAAGCTACATTGTCTTACACTCCAAGCCAGGATGCTGTTAAAGAATCCATGTATCATCTATAAAGCAGTCAAGACTAGAACCCCAGTGTACCTAGTGTTGGTCAGACATAATTTCGAAAATAAAATGTCGAAAGACAATCATTTCGAAATAATAATGTCGAAAAAAATAATATCAAATTCTTTATTTTTTTATTTATATTTTTTGGGGGGGTTTCGCAAGTAAAAAAAAGGTTAAAAAAACACCCTTTTTGAAGAAAAAACGTAGTGAAAAAGAAATTCAATATTATTTTTTCCGATATTTTTTTTTCGAAATTATGACTTTCAACATTTTGGTATTCGAAATTATCACTATAAACCATACCTGGTGACTATGCCCCACATATCTGTGGCACATGTTCCTCACAAAGCAAATTGGCATCTGGCTTGAATTACAACTCTCCCGCAAAGTGAAGACCCGCAAACAATCCTCCCCTTGTCATGCACCCACCCTCTAGAACTCGATCCCAATGTTGGCTCGGAATGCCCACAGAATTCTCCAATTCCACAAATCTCTCAAATCATTGCTCTTTCAACAAAACCCGACCAAGGACTAATTCCAATGGACACACATGCTGAGGCACAGACCTCACAGTACTGTGCTACTGTTAAAAGATGGCATCTTAAATGTGAGCTATCCACATTCTGAACAGAACTCCACTGCTCTCGATCTAGGTCAGCGCTTTAAACAATAAAAATAAAAAATAAAATAAATCCTCTGGCATCTGATGTATGTCCAAAGAAACTATATACACAATTGAATTTCTTTAAAATGCCCAGATCCTTTTGCAACAAATACACATATTATTTGAGTAGAGAAACACAGAGACCCACCTTCTATCTGGGTGTATCCAACACAAACAGTTGCTGCTAGAGATTGTGAAAAATACCAACAGATACATTCCTAACCTACCGTGTATGTTTTCCTGCAGGCAAATCCGATATATTAATTTAAATAACACTTCCAATCAATAAATGCAAGTGGTGTTTTTATTAGTGTTTTGGCTTGCTTTACCGTCTACAACATTCAACTTGTGTTCTCAGTATATTGGCCATCTCTCCCTTCAAAATGCACATGGGATTCCCAGTGGTTTGGCCTTCATCTCTGCCTACAAGATGCCTCGGGGGTTATAAGTGCTTTTGACTTCTCCACTTAGAAAATGCTTGAGGCATTCTTAGTGTGTTGGCCTTTTCCTACATCTACCTAATGAATGTGGTTTTCATTCTCCCTCTACCCACAATTCACATGCCTAACCCATCCACAAATGATGTGTCCAAGACCACCCCAAATAAATCCAATATACCTCCCTAACTCTATATAATCTCTATGATCAATGAAATTCTACTCTAACCCAACTATACTACAAATCGCTTCCCTAAAATTCCTGAGCTGCTCATGCCTCTTCAAATGCCAATCAGCGACTGTCCAGACTTTCTTCTGACCTGCCTGTATATAAATGCAATGTTAAACCCAATAGAACCTCATAACTTGAACCTTGGTGAACATTGGTAAAGCTTGACAAAGGTGAATTTGTGCAAATTGTACTTTGTACAAACTGCCCCACTCATGCTTAGCATTAACTTTAAAAACTAAGGGTGTATTTAATAAATTTGCTAATTCTAATATCGGCGAGGTTAGCAGCCATTAGCTATTTACCTCAAGCGTATTGTAGGAATACTGCATGGGGAAAATACTACGTCATCATGAGTCTAACATCAACCTCCACATTCTTGTGTCCTTCATATGAATAGTTGGTTGAATGCCCCCATTCATCTTAAAGACAGAAATCTGTGAATTGTCTAAAAGTGAAATCCAGTCAAGGTGACATGTTCTACAAAATACACCTGTTTTCATCCCCATATATATTCTCGCAGGACACTTGAGGTACCAAGTAGCCTGATCCAGGACTTACCTTCAAATGACCCCAAGACATTTTGGATACATTGATTTCTTACAACTTTGTAAAAATGTAATATAACACAGCCAATTAAGGCTTTTTATACAAAATTCAAAATATACATAATCATACATTCACAATAAGCACAACAAATAAAAAGAAGATAAAACATAAGCAGACATCTAATGAGAAAAATACAAGAGCCTAAAAATTCAATATTTCTAAAATGTGCTTAATACTTTATCCCATTTTTGTCAAATAATATATTACTGTAACATATTTTCCCTTGTAAAATTCCCTCCACAAGAATTCGTCAGACCTGCCCAGAGTGAAAGCCTTGCCAAAGGATAGTTAAAATGTTGTTCTAATTACTGCTAGAATTTCACAATCAATAATCAGATGTTTAATAGTTTCTATAACAATATTTCCAGAGTCTGCAGGATCGCACTTCTCTACTCAATCCTTTTCACCAGCCCATAACCTCTAGAGTGTTAACAAGATAACATTTGAGAAACTATCCAATGGTGAGGATATTCACGCAAATACAGTGGTAGTTGCCTAAATGTTTGATAATGCATTCAATATGAATGACTTAGCGATTTGCTAGCCAGATCGGTCAGGGCTTGTTCTGCATTGAGGGCAAATACAGCCTTTTTACTTCATATTTGTTGGCATTTATAAAGTGTGCCTAACTCGTAGGCATCTAGGCACTGGTTTACAAGATGGCAGTGTTGGCACTTAGTTACAACAATTGTGCATGTTACACAGGTTACATAGATAAACCATTAGTAATGATTAGTTACAGGTAATGGTTATAAAAGCTAACGAACATAAGTGATACATATATGTTATCTGGATTTAAGGTTTTGATCTGTGTGGAGGGGGTGGTCCAAGAGATGTCGAGTTGGGTGGTTTCCGTTAAATGTGGGGGTCTTGACAAAAGAGCAAGGTCAAATGTAATATTAACTGAATCAATAGAAGATCGTAAACACCAACTCTTAGCTTCAGTGATGATTAAGCCAAGGTAGCTGTTGCGAAGACCACAAAGCCTACTATCTGATGTTAAATGTATACGTTTGGAGAAGAATTAATCAACTTCCAAAAAACATGTAATCAACATATATTAAGTGGGCTAGTGATTCTATTAAGTCCTAACCCAGCATAGAGATCCTCTATTGGTAGGCTTCAGGGCAGTTAGCAATCTTTTAAGGCACATACTTGTAAGTTTCTTGATGTTGTTGGGGGCAAGTCTACTCCCCTATATTTCACCACTGAATAATAACACTGGTGGAATTTGTGACCTATAGAGTTTAACTATTGAATTAAGTGAGCACCCTCTGTACTTCCTTGGGAAAGTCATAATAGCATGAAGTGTCTGGCATACATTTATTTCTGTTTTATTCATATATAGTTAATAGGTCAGCTTGTTATCAATAGTGACCCTTAAGTATTCATACTGTTGCACAACATCAAGGACACATTGCCCGATGTGTTTACCTTTTGCCGAGTGGAACACCAGGACCTTTGTTTTGTTTACATTGAGAGATAGTCGGTTGTTAGTTATGTTTGATTTATTAAGATGGAGCTGCAGGTCTTTAGTCTTGAAGTCCATAATGTTCTTATTTATTTTAAGATCAGAATCATCAATTTTACAATAAGCCAGTAAGACTGTAGGATCATTAGGGACATTGTTCAGGGGGTTCTCCCATTTCTCCTGTCCTGAGTCCCCTCCCATGTGATCCTCCTGCATAATGCCACCCCCAGGGTCAAGATCAGGTAGCAACTACCTTTCCCTGGCCACACCAGAAGGGTTCCAGGACAGGGTTTTTGAGATGATCATCTCAGATTCATCACCTCACCCACTGAATCACACCCTCCAAATGTTGATGCCGCTCCTGTACCTGTCAAATCCCCTATTGTTGAATCACATTTCCTCCCCATGCCCACTGTTCTTGCTAATGGGTGGATTCAACCCCAAAACCTCTCTCCCATACCATCCTCCCACCCATCGGTTCATTTAAAAGGGGTCTCCACTGTCCATGTTCCCCAAGGGACCCCCTGATCACACTCCCTCACCTCATTCCACAGGCCAATGAACCCAATAAATGCTCCCTGAATACTGAATGCCCCACACCTTCCCCTCAACTCCTTACCTGCCCCTATTCAATGCAATGCCCCACTCCACTTCCTGGCTCAGCACAGAGACCAATGGATATAGAAAGAAGACTGGACATTTGCGGATCCAGTGTTCACTGTGCTGGCCAGTCAGTGGCCCGCAAATGTGGCTAACGATATTCGGTGAAGATGGATTTGAGGTGTTCATCTACCCTGAATATGGGTATAATCATTGAAAACCTATGCACATCATGAGAGCATGGGTGGACTTTGCAAATACAATTCAGCTAGTTAATCAGTCAAAAAGCCTTTATTCGATATAAAGTAATTTGGCTACAACAACATGCATACATCAACATTGCATTAAAACTGCATACATATTACTTACAACATGGACACAAATAAAGATAAAACCATTGCAATGGTAACAATCAATTATAAAAGCAGTTCTAAAACATCACACCTGTAAAAGACTTCTTAACATTTCAATAAACATATATAAACCTATAAACAGCCTACTTACACAATTGCCCACTCCTTAAAATCCAAGCTCTATACATATATTTAGAAACACCAAAACAATCCTTTTGTCGCTAATGGATTAACACAACAGAATAGCAATTGGAGTATTGCAAATATCATGTACATTGAAAAGCAGCTCTTAATACAAGCATTTTATACATTGGACAAATACGCATAAGATGTACATCAGTTGCCAATAAATTGAGACAAAATGGTCAAGTTCCTTCGTGAGATGCTTCCCATGAGTGCCATTGATACTGTAATGGCAAAATGTGTAACCTAAATTTGATGAAAAGTGCTTAGGCAGAAGAAGGTTAAATAAATACTAAGTAGTCTTCATACCCAAGCTTGTTCGTACAGTCCCAATATCTGGATACCAAAGTAGAGCTACCTAGCTCGCTAGAAATGCATG
Source organism: Ambystoma mexicanum (assembly GCF_040938575.1). NCBI lineage: Eukaryota > Metazoa > Chordata > Amphibia > Caudata > Ambystomatidae > Ambystoma > Ambystoma mexicanum. The sequence goes on along the minus strand of NC_090929.1, from coordinate 850,290,122 downwards.
CTTCTTATTTGGAGTGAAAAGCCTGCTTTACATATAACTTCACACTAACATCTATGGCAGCCAGACCTAGCCAACGTTTGGACTGGCCGATATAATTAGCCAGTTCTTTAACATGCCAACATGGAAGGCCACCAAGAATCCACCATCCTGCAAAAGTAGATCCCCAACTGCTTCCCGGAGATTTACTACTTCTGCTCCAAGAACATATTCAATGTAAAAGTGGGCTAAGAGCAATCTCCTGGTAAAACTTGAACAAGTCAATTTCCAAAAAAGGGATAGGGAAGCTCTACTTTTTGGCAGAAATACGGAAAAGTGTTATCAAAATACAAATTATCAGGCATGGTCGATATCCTAATAGTTCTGAACCATCTAACGCTGCCTGCTGATCCTGGAGTCAGGGCAATAGTCCAGGGTACACACGGGGGGTGGAGTCCACCCACTTTATTCAGAGAGTGGACTCAGTCTCCCCCAGCGAAAATGAGAAACATTGAACGTCCTCTTTGAAATGATGAATTAAAGACGAACTCGAGGATCAAACTGTACTTGTCAGGTTTGTAGGCCAGACACTGCACCACTGCATTGTATAACCATATGAAAAATAAAGAACAACTAAAGGTGAAATTTCGCATTTCGGTACTGCAAGTCCCAGGGAAAACATTTGTAGAGTTTAAAACATGCACACTTTTTAACATTAGAAGAAAATATCCTCTCTTGGTTTTGTGTGTGTGTTGATTTTATGAAAAGGTAAATGCCATTCGTCCTGTGCAATTTGGGTGGTTATGCAAAATCAATGCAATTAAATGTACATACTTCACCTTGATATGCTCATTTCCGGCAACGTCGCATCCCATTGCGTTTGTTGATGAGTCCCCACTTTAATTTTTGGGACTTGACACCTCCCTGTAGTTGATATACTTTGAAAGTAGGTGACAGAGCCTTGTTTCCTTACTCTATCGTTTGAGAACCTGGCAATTACTGAGCTGTACTTCCCAAGTATTAAATTGGATTTTTCCACTGACAGCTTTAATTGCTAGAATCACCTAACCCCTAAATAGCCATTGGTTTTCACTTACTCAATGCTCACCAATAATTACATTGAGCTTAGGCTGTTGTTTTCCCTAGGTTTTTTTTTTCTGGTTTCCGTTCGGTTAGTGTCCGGGCATTCTTCTTTTCCAGAAAACACATAACAATGCAAATTGTTTTTAGGTCCTATCCGGCTCAAGAATAGGAAAACGGCGTCATCCGCGCATAAGAGAAAAAGGTATTTTATCAGCGCTTAACATTGAAGCATCAGTCAAAGAGTACAGAAGGAGAACTATCACAGCATTAATAAAAAGGCAAATGAGTAGGATCCGATATACATCTTTGGTGTATCCCTTTCTTGTTGTAAAACTAGCTTGTGACATCACCAACCTGGCGCATTCTAAATACAAGTGCAGGAGAATATCCACAACCTTCTCCTGGAAAGTGCCATAATTACAGCACAACTGTTTCATGGCCTGGAAACTAATGCAGGACAATAATAACTGTACAATGCAAAGAGGTTAATGCTACGTCTGTATTCGCCTGAACTATATATTTAACCGCATCATTTAGCCAACAATTAAGTACACTCCAGCTGTGATGTCATGCACGGCTGTAGAGAGCATGGACTAACACAATGTCCTCTGTGTTTCTCTCCTACCTTTGGACTTTACTGTTATACAGCTCATTTCACAAAGTCACCCTCCCTTTCCCCATAGTGAAACATGTTAGCATCGAATTCAACGCAGCTTAATAGCATTCAAAGGATTCAAAACATAAACTACCTAAAACATACACGAATACATGTTTAAGCAGTGGTGTTTTCTTCCCAGCATTTCAATCCATTATACACACCCTCATTCTGTGGTGTGAATTTACGCAAAAATACTTCTACCTCGCCGTAGCAGTCCTACATCCTTTGAACCACCAAAGCAGGGTCGTACTGGGCCATACAATTGTCTCGGGGCGCCAATGAAAAAGTGGGCCACAGATGTAAATGGTGATTCATTCCTTTTGTGACATTGTTTGTTTGAATCGTACCAAAGGGCGAGTTTTTTGATAAAATGTGATACAAATTGTGCCTTTTAAAGAATATGTATTCAGCAACACTCGTCAAAACTATCAGCTGCATATTGAAGTAACTCATCAAACTGGCCGACACTGGAAATAAAAGTGGCCCACTTTGACCAGAAAAACGAGTCCACACCAGCATTTTGCGTTTTTGGTTCGGCCATGGCCTAAAGGCCAGCCCAGGCTTGCACCAGAGGTCGAAGTTTTGCTAAGTTCATTTTATGTGGGCTTTGTAGGGCATGCCTCTGACATTTAAATAGCAGATCATTGGGAACGTTTTCGAAAAACCGTATATGGTCTGGTTTCAACACAAGGCCTTTCGTTTTACAGGAGAATTCATCTGTGCCAATGGAGTGAAGTTTGGGAAACGTTAGGTTATGTACATGTTTCATAGGAGAAACCAAGAATAAACTAAAAGCGCTGAAGCCTTATCACACAATGTCTAGCAAGTTCTTAGAGCTGGCAATGGTAGGGAAGGTGAAGCAATAGAAGGATGAAAGATTATTTGGAAATTAGCCTTGCTCCCGGTTGCTTCTTTGTTCCTTTTCTGTAATGATGTGCATCTCCATGGTGTACACTCTTTCTGCCTCGACTCTGATATCTTATGAGGAACATGCCATGATACATGTTATGTTGTACTGGGGGTTTGCAACCATTGGCTCTCCAGATGTCTTGGACTACAACTCCCATCAGTCCTACCCAGCATAGTCAATGATAAGGTATCATGGGAATTTTAGTTCAACACATTTGGAGAGCCACAGGTTGCAGACCCCTCTTATATGATTACCTTACATTATATTAAGTCATGTTATATATAAGTGTCATGCAATGTTTGTTAAGTCATATTGTTCAGTGATTTATTGCTATTGTTTTATGATATGCATGATGTATTATGCTACACTCTGTTCTGTTACGTTATAGCACAAACACGTTTTGATGAGTGTAGATTGAAGAGACCCATGCTCTGTCTGCTGGCATATTCGTTGGTGATTTGTGATGAGGGCACCTAGCATAGGTGTATCCAGAATGAAACCCATGTGTAGGTATCCTGCTCAGTTTACTATTAAGAGGTCTGCTGGGGAAGGAGTTACAAGCTGTTGGGAGATATGCAGATTTCCAATTCTACATGGGAGGAGGAACAATCCACACTTAGATCATACTGTGAGTGGCTAGTAGACCAGAGAAGTAAAACGAAGAAAGGGGAATCGTGTGCACAGGTTGACCAAAGGGACAACCACTCAAGAATCCACATGCATGAAGGAACAAATGATCAACTAGCACAGTCTATAAAGAAGCAGTCGATTACTGGGAAATAAAGACAAAGAAGCAATAAAGGAGTCGTGCTGATGAAGCAACCACTGAGGGAAAGTATTCATAAGGCAGCAGTCAATTAAGGAGTGATATACATGATTCAGCAATCCGCAGCAGTAAACAAGTATCAATAGTCATGCATGAATGAGAATGGAAACATAAAAAGGCATATGTGTTTTTCCCACATTTTGGAAACCTCAGTAAAGTTCAAAACCCCCTTCAATATATCATAGGCCGGCGGTCCCCGCCCTATAGTTAAGGTGAGTCGGGCTCCCATAGGAACCTCGAAAACATGAATTGCTAATACATGTAGACTCGTGCCATGGATTTGGTTAAAATCTTGGAGTCAATCATCGACACATGCCCCCACCCCCAGAAAGCGAAAGCTGGGAAAGATTTGTTAAAAAATAAAAAAAGTTATTTAGAAAACAAAAAAATATACAAAATAGCTGCCATCTACTTCCCGTTCATATTCTCATACACAAAATGGTCAATATTTACCGGACAGCACAGCACAAACCGTTGGATGGATTTACAACAGGTCTGAAACAACTAGGGCACAAAGCGTTGACTTGAGGCCTTATTGTGATTTAGGTTTATTCGGTGTAGTAGTTTTCAAAAAATTGGATCGAAAAAGGAGTGCCCCATTCTTCAAAATAGATAGCTATCTCTCTGGTAAATTGCCAAACCAGGGATTTTTAGAAATGAAACAGCCACAATCTTTGTTTTTGCTCAATGCACAAGATAGCCGTGGAGATAGCCGAGGTTATCAGAAAATGAAACGCAGTAAAAAAAGCCATTTGTAGGACAAAAACATGCAAATGCCATCAGTCTAAAGGTGCCGGGGAGGAAAGTGAAATCTGGGTGTTGAAGGGGGCCTAGGGATTGAGTTTGCAACCCAAAGCTTTTCTGTAGCCTCGGCTATGGACAGAATTGCTGTGAATAGCTGTCATTTTAAAGCAAACTGCTGCACGGCAATAGCGTGTGTTGTGTGGGAAATGTGAGAGTGCAGGTGAGGTGAGGAGGCCTTCATGGGTGTGTAGGGAGTAGGTACTGAGGAGGGGGACACTTGGTAAGGGTCTGGGGGCAGGAAGCAGATTTTTCCCCCATTTTTGCGATATTCGCAGCTATAATATGACGTTAGATAGCCAAGGGAATTTGTAGTTCTGTACCCGCAGCTGTAGAAAAAATATTAGATATTTTTACAGCTACAGTGATGTTGTGGGTGAAATGATAGCCATCCCACTCTTCCATCCATGCAGTAACTGAAACTGCTTAGTTTCAAAGCAAGGAAGGGGCCAGCCCCCTCAGGCCAAACTGCTAATAAATGAGCCCAAATTACAAGACCGCTTATAGCAGCATAATGGCCTAGGGGTGCAGGCCGCTTCCTCGCTTTGAATCTAAGCCGGGTTGTCTGGTTACTGCATGGATGGGTGACAGTCCACAGTGGAGATGCCAACTGTTTTCCTAGTTTTAAATATCTCATAACACACTAAGAAAACACACAGCATACCATTATTTATTTTTTAAACTGTGCTACTGTCAGTTCTTGAAAGTATTGCACTCAGAGACATTTTATTTTACATTCTGGTATTTGTAATCTAAAGTATACAGTGGACATGGCGTTAGGTCCTGTATAGAAAACATTTATGGACAAATAAAACCCTTCAAATTCAAGGAAACACTTGCAGGGATGTTAAGGTAAGAACTTAATAAAACAAAACCACTGAAATTCAGCTAAAGCCACCTTAACTTTGTGCCCCCTGTTGTACAGCCTATGAACACAATGATGACATCACAGCTGACATCACTGATGGCATCGCTAATGGCATCATCAATGACATCACTGATAACATCACTGATGGCATCACTGGTGACAATGCTAATAACATAATATATAACATCAATGATTATTTAGCTAATTACATCGGACATAACATCATTATTGCCCATATTTCGACCACTACATTTATGATATTAGCATTTTAGAATAGTTCATAACATTGAGTACATTTTGTAAAGCTTTCATTTGTAGTACTTTGGTAAAAGATGATATCTCAATTATAAACAGAACACTGCTTAGAATGTACCTGTTCACTATGATTACACGGCCCACGGTAGTAGCAGTGTAGTTATGGTTAAATTGCTAATCCCATAGGAAGAGTCCTTTTTGGGTGGCTTATAACATCGCTCTCCCTGGACCAATTCTCACCGAACTTTGCAAAAATAGTATATGACCCACTCTGATTTTTTTGTTTAGTGAGGTTTGGTGCAGGGGGGGCAAAGTAATAAGGGGGGTCCCAAAATGTATTTTTTTCCCATAGAGTGAAAATTTGGTGTAAATCCGTCCAGTAGTTTCTTTTTTAAAGCAACCAAAAAGTAGGTCTAAAAAAATTAGTGATATCTATGTCTGCTCCGCGGACACATTTCCCTGTTTGCTCCGCAGACAGGACACCGATTGGCTAATCGGCTTGCGTCATGTCCGCGGACATACGGCGTGTTCGCTGATTGGCTGGACTGAAGCGTATGGTGCGTCGTATTGTTTTGATGCGTCTGCCATCTTAGATCCACAGACATCCGCAGTCAGCGCGGTGACGAACGGGGAAAAATATAACTTTGGGGAGTGTGTTGATGTGTTAGAGTGCTTGGGGAGGGTGGGGACTAAGAGATGGGTCAAATGCTGTATTTGTTTAGGTGGCAGGTGCCCCTGATGTGTTTGTCATGTCCACGGTCACTGTGGCTGTCCACGGACATAAAAAATGCACTTCTGGCTTTTTTCCTTTGGTATGATATTGGTTTTGGGTTGTTAGTACAGTGTTGATTGTATTTAATGTCCTGTATAAGTTGCCAATATAGCACAGTTAAAATGTCTGATTCTATGGGTGTGTTATGCTGTGGTGGTATTCCCTGGTTACAACCACCGCCGCATAACACACCCATAGAATCAAACATCTATCAAATATCTACAATTTGTAAATTGTATTAATATATACTTACTTTTTGATTTTTTTGTGATTGGATATATTTTTTTCATGACTTGGGTAACTGGAGCAGATTTTTTTTTTTATTTCTGTGATAAAAGAAAAGATCATGTTAGTGTAGGTAGTTCATAATGAGTTATTGCATTGCATAATAGCATTGCATAATAGACATTTCTGCATTATTTCGACCCTCATGTTTAGTAAGTTACAAACCAGTGTATTGTGCAATTTGCTCAGTTTCTGTGTTTGTTTTTTAAATCATTGGGTCTGTGGGGAAAAATAATCCATGCTGGATTTAAAAAAAATACTTTTTTTGTTATGGTACAATATATGTATTTATTTGTTTTCAGTGTTTATTTGTTGTTTCTGGCTAATGTTCTATCTGTTGACAAGTTGCAGATATGTTGGGCCAGTTAGATACCTGTTGGCGTATTCTAACTGGTTATAGTTTTTCATTTATATTTTCAAGTTACTCATCTAGCTGTTGGGTTGTTGCAGCATTTTGGGGCAGTTAGATACCTGTTGGTTTATTCTAACTGTTTATTTCTTCTTATATTTTAGTAGTATTGATTTATCTGTTTGGTTCTTGCAGGATATTGGGGCAGTTAGATACCTGTGGGCGTATTCTGTTTATAGTTTTCTAATTGAAGTTTTGTTAATGTTTATGTACAGATTAGTTATTACATTTTGGTTTTAAGAATATTAAATATGCGTTTATAAGATTTGCTGGTAATCTCTGCTTTAGAGTAATGGTACTATCATTACATTAAACCATCCACAATTCTTTTTTATATATGCAGTGTAATGACCTGCATTGGTTGTAGATCCTAGGTGGTAGATTACACCTATTGTTGTGAAGGCTTTCTTACCAAGTGATACTTGACCATGTGTGAATCCAGTCAGCTTGCAGTTGTTTTTGGTACCATCTGAATTATAACGTAAAATCATTAGTAATACGTATTTACTATGTGTTTGTATTTTTAAAGTGGAGCGATTATCTGAATTGCAGGTAGTACATAATCTGCCATGGTTTGCATTTTGAACAAGTTGCGGAAATGGAATGGATTCACAGTTAGGTATTAATACATACACTAAGCGTTGATTAGGGATTTGTTCCTGTGCCACATGGTTGCAGAGAGTGCATATATGTTTCTACATTTATGAAATCTGAAAGATTTCATTTATAGGTATGTTTTTGTTTTCCAGTACTTGTAGTAAGTACATTAGAAATTCTTGTTGATCTTCTTGGGAGTTTATAGTGAATTTGACCATTCCAGCACAGTAGTCCAATTCTAGTCTAGTTCCATGAGCACCGTAGGTGTTGTCAGGATTGTTGGTTGCATTTCCATGAAGGACTAACATTTGCAAACACAATTGGTCTGTATTGTGTAAGTAAATGGTGGCAATTGGAATGGAATATGTATTGCTACATTTGCAAAGAGATTTACACCAGTTATATTTGAAAATTTGAATGCACCTGATAGTTCTGTGTCCAAGTCATTTTTTTCAGAGTCTGTGCTGCCTCTTTGAAGAAGTACCTGATTTAGTTTGAGCAGTAGATTCTTCTTTGGTTGTAGTAATTGATGACGTATTAGCTTCTTTTACTCTCTTTGGAGAATTTGCAGTGAAATCCTGTTTCTTTTCTGTTTGAAGTAGTTTTCTTTTACAACGTTTTGCTTTTTGTGGAAAAGGATAGGTTTTTAGATGGGGTGTACAGTGAACGTAGTCTATTGTATTCTAGAATGCAAGGAATATTAGCATTTACTTTACTTGCATCAAAGTTGATTAGAAATAGTCTGTCAAGTGTACGTAAGTGTGATAGTGCTACATAGCTCATGCCTTCTTTAAAGACTGTGCTACCAATATCTATCAATGCTTTATCTAGAGTAAGACCTTGTGATTTGTGAATGGTGACTGCGTATGCTAGAGTTAGAGAAAATTGTTCTCTGCATACATGCATGTCTTTGAAAAGAAGGAATCGGGCTGTTGAGCATCCTATCCTTTTAACTTCTGATAGTTTGTCAAAGAGAATATTGACAAACTGAATGTTGTTGTCATTTGGGTATGTTTGAAAGCAAACAACTGTACCAAGTGTGCATTAACTAGTCCTTGCTCCACGTCAAGGTTACGTTTAAGCATTATTCTACAGTTTAAAGATAATTTTAATATTTTCTCCAAACCAGCTGTGTTGGAGATAGAGTTTTCTAGGGTATTTAGTCTTGTTGTGGCTTGTTGACACATGGGGAGTGTCATACTATGCACGTCCAGTTTGTCTGCAGAGCAAATTTCAATTATTGGTTGCATTTCTTTTTTAACATTGTTTCATTGAATTTTGAAAAACTTGAAAGAGTTGCATCAAGGACATACAATTGACATTTGTGTGTGATCATTTTTCCATGGCATCAGTAGCACATGAGTTATGGCCATAGAGTACATGGATATGTCAGGATTTCAATATTGATTGTGCTTCTTGAGATAGTACACCAACTCTAATACTTTTAAAAATGTTGGCGTAAGTGACGTCTGCTGACTGATGCATGTTTTCTCTTAATTCTCTGTATTAGAAATGTTGCCAAAGGTTGACATTTCCTATGCTGCCAACGGTTTTATGGCAGAGTTTGTGCCCTAAGGTTTTAAAAATAGGTTCACCTTTCACTGGTGTCAATTGAAGAAGATCTCCAAAAACAATAATGTGTTTTTCTCTAAAGCGCTCTTCTTAGTCTGGTTTGAGTACTTTTTCTAATCTAAGGTGAATCAAAGCCAACATTAGGTTGGAGACCATGCTCACTTCATCTATTAGTAGCATTTTCATTTGTTTCAAAACTCTGCGTAGTTCCATTGCAGCTTCTGTAGAAAGTTTGGAATATCTAATTTGTTTTGGTGTTTTACTAGAAGGAGTAGTCATCTGTGTAAAGTGACACTGCCTATGTTGTAGGCAGCTAAACCTGTGGGGGCAGTTACAACAGCTGACAGTTTGTTGTTTGTCAATTGTTGAAGGAACTTGCTGATGATTTTGATTAAGAATGTTTTTCCTGAACCAGCTTGATCACTGACATATAGCAGTATAGGTTTGTAGTTTTGGCAGGTACACTTTTTATGCCTAAGCTATACTATTTCTGAGACAGTGTTTTGTCCGATGATAGGTCATCCCAGAGGTCTTGAAGCTCTGTTTTTTCTGCTTTGGTTAAGTAGCCTGTAACATATCATGCAACTTTAGTGGAATTGACTGCAATGTACTGCACATCTATGTTTACATTCCATAAGAATTGTAATCATTGATATATTTTGCTTCTTCTGTTCTTTTTATGTAATATGTGTTCTTAGGTGATTTACGTTTAATACTATGTCTAACTGAAGACATGAAGTTGTTTACTTGAACTGTTGCTGTAACTGGTCTAGGGAAACCATAGCAGTATTTTGTGTAGTATTTCCCTTTGTTGTTGTATTTGCAACGACAATATTTCCCACATTTGTGTCTTTGAAATTGTAAAATGTGTCCATTAAGGTCACTATTTGTTGTTTGTGAAGGAATTCCACAAGTGACATATTTTTCGATAAACTGTAAAACAGTGGCATCAATGTCTAGACCAAATTTAGAAGCATTTTTAATCCATAAAAGCATGTCAATATGTGGTGCTCCTCTGGCTTGGTATTCTTTTTTCCAAACAAGTGTTGCACTTCTCTGAGGGGAGGAACAGTTTTATTACAAATAAAGTGTAGCATAGCAATGAAGTGATGATGGAAATATCTTGAAACATTAACAGGATCTAGAGAGCACAGTTCTCCAGGTGTTAGTATATCTATGTGTTTTTTTAAAAACATTTTGTTTGATATGCATAGGAAATCATGTACTTCTTCCCATGCATATTCTGCACAACTTAATGTAACAAACCAAGTGGGTGGGCCAAGTTTTCTTATCATACAACATAAATCTCTGTGACATCAGAACCAGTATTCTTTTGTACCACACATGTTTGCTAACAGATTTGTAATGCTTGATTGTAGACCCTCATCTTTTTCTTGTACTTTTGTAGTAATTGCATAGCTATTATCAAAAAGGGCCACTGGTTGATGCCTTGCTCTATCCAGGTAGGTAATAAAGTATCAGGAACAAAATTGAGCAAGGTCATGAGCTACCTGCCTGCTGAACGAAGAGCAAACACACTCCTTTGTGGGTTACCCCTTCGCGTGGTGGGCACAAAATACTGTGAATAGATTCTGACCAGTACAATTCTGAGCACTGCAATTGGATTGTTAATTGAATTGCAGTTAGTGTTAAAGATACACTTGACTAGGAGCCACATAAGATTTATCAGCATTTACACATTTTCATGGTGTAGTACCCATTTCATAGGGAACAAATGTTGAATATTTGTAATGTCTTTCTATTGCTTCTACGTCCACTGAAGAGTCCTTGGGAAGGAGACTAGTGGACTTAGTGAGGTAATAACATATACATCAGCACAAATGCATCAAAACAATGTAGGGTTGAACAACAACACATACAATATAACAAGTCAACACGACAGTGTTTCGGCCAAAAGGTGAGCTGGACTGAGCTCTGATGGTGTGGCCTTCATCAGGATGAGATATTCCATGGACAGAAGTATCTTATGAGGTTGGATCTTGGGAGCGAAGTGGCTCGAGGAGTATCAGTGTCAAAGTGCACTGGAAGGAATTCAAGGTCCTAGGTGTGGCCATTACTATGGGTGGCCTGATACCAGGAGACACTTCATGGCATAGGCTGGTGTACGGAATACGCTGTGGTTGTCCGTGGGCGTGGATGGCTTGTGGAGGGAGAGGGAGCGCTGCAGAGCGTGATCTGTCGGCAGTTGCGGTACCCAGGAAGCGCACAGTGCGCACTGTGCGCTTCCTGGGTACCTGGGTACTGGGTCATGATACGTAATTGCGTAGCAGACATATTTTGAAATTGGGTACCTGATTTCAATGTGTGTGCAACTCTGTAGCATAGAGTAGCTAGTTCACTTTCAAAGAGTAGGTGGAATATGTATTCCGCATTTTGTCTAAATCTGGGATCTTCAGAATACATTCATAATGAGCGGTATTCTGATGCTGTTATCTGAGTTGGTCTATCATCATACCTTCCTCCTTTCCCAGTAGGAAAGAATAGAGAAAGGCACGTGTTTCTATACTGTTTTCCCATATGCTGATTGGTGATCCTTTGGATTGTCGCATTTGGTAAGTTTCTAGTGCATCATCTATGGTGTCTTTAGAGTGTAATGGATGAATTGTATAATGGTCCAAAATATTGGATACTGTAGCCAGATCTAGAAGTTGAAATTGACCAGTTTCTGGTGACTCTTGAATTATTTCACTGGTTTCTCTCAGACTTTCTTCAATATTAATTTCTTTGTATTATTCATTATTGTCTTTTAGATATTGCAAGGCTTTTCTAACTTTATGTAAGTCCATGAGTTGTTGCCACATTTTTTTGTCTTTTGCAGGTACACCATTTACTAAGACAATTAAAGATTGATCTATTGGATGTTGCACTCTCAGAGTGTGTACATTTTCTTTCAGATCTAATGGTAAATAAACTACTTTGCCACAAATGCCTTTCACTAATTCAGATGGAGGTAATTTTGCTGTTTTTGGTTGATGGCATATTATTGCTTGAAATGGGTGCACTTTTTGAATTATGATGCTCTCATATAAATTGAGTTGTTGCAGGGGTTTTGGTAGTGGGAATAATTCCATGTTATGTGTGATAACACGTGATGGAGTTTGGTTGTTGTCAAATTTTGCATTGCAGTAACTGCAAAATATTAAGGGGTCAGTCATTTCGTATTTTTTTCTGCTATAAGGTGGAGAGTTAATTCAAACCATTTGGAATCTTCATTGTCTTCTATTTTGTAAGTTATGCCTACAGTTTTTGTTCTACTTTTATAAAAAAGTTCTGCGGCAACACACAAACTTATAGTTTGGTACTTCAGCAGATGTACTGTTAAATTTTAGTATTTCTTTTTTGTAGGTGTGTAGTAGAAGATTGCCATTTGTACAATTGTTCCTAGTGTGTTGTAAAGCTATTGCATTTTGTAAGTGGCTTTCACTTCCAAAATATTTTCTCTGGATATGCTCTATTTCTTCGAGTAGGTCTTTGGCTGTACCATGTAGAAGATTGTTATTTAAATTGCCTAATGCAAAGCAGGACTTTTAGTATAGTACAGTTTATTGACTAGATTTCTTATAGTTGAATGATGTGTTGATATCATTTTGATATGATGGAAGGTGCTTTTGCAAATAGGTCCTGAAATGCAGGCTAATGAATGTCATTGTAGTCCTGTGTATTTGCACACTGGACAGGTATCCATATTTTGTAGGATTTTCATTTTGAATTTGTCTTTGCCTTTCACCTACTGATTGAGGAACTGGCATAAAGATTTGAATGATTTTTTGTCAATGTTACACAGTGACATGCACAGCCATTTGTACACTGGATGTTTTTGTACAGTGGGATGGAGAGGTGATACTGAATTTTCTGGGGATATTTTTGTAAGCAGCATTTCTTGTTCCATTATGGTATTAAGTTTTTCATACCCTCGTCCACTGCTATATATGGCAGTTGTGTTTGTTTGCTTTTGCTTGTATGCTTCTTCATTGAAATATGGTTCTGTGCTGGTGGTGTGACTTCGTTCACCTCCACAGATATTTAAGAAGTTATTTTTGTTGACATTCCGTTTATTTAGAAGTCTTTTTTGTAGTTTAGTAGTTAGTTTTGTTAGTGGTTTCATTCTGTTTAACACTAAAATAAATAACTTTCTTTTGAGAAGGATTGTCTATGAGAGCTTCTAATATACATTTTCTACGGTAGGTTTTAAGGGTTGTGAATGATTTCTCTCCTGTTTTCATAAGATTCTGAAGGACTCTGTGGTGGAACATATTTCGTAAAATACTTTTTTTGGTATGGTTACTTGCCACTACATCAAGATTTATAGGAGCATTGTTAGCAGTAGTGGTAGCTGAATTCTTGTTAATCACTTTCTGTTTCGTTTTACATTTTGAAAGAGAAGGCACAGTTTCTGTACTAAAAGCTTGTTTTGTTTCGCTTAAGGACTGTATTAGATGTTTTGTTTGAACTTTTTTTTACACATTCTGCTAGAGATGGATGCTTATTTTGGACACGTTTATTTTGATTTGCTCTTGGTAGGCATTCTTTGGGGTCTATTGGAAAAAAGGTATGGGTTGGGCTGTTCTGCAATGTATGTGTGCTGTGTTCATGAGTGTCTGAGTATGATGGTACTGATGTGTGTGGAGGTGTGTGATTTTGCAATGGGCAGCTACAACTAGTTGGGAAGGCTATTCTTGTATTTGTGTGTTACTATACTGGGTTTCAGATGACAATACAAAGTAAGCTAGTGGCGAGGAGAAGCACTAATACTAAATCTAATGGTATTGAATTAAAACAGTTCTTTGTTCTGCAAAACTAACATTCTAGGTGCTGATTCATGGAATTTGTGCGCCGGAAATGGGGATTTGTATGCCATTCTGCCTGCAAATCCCTGTTTAACAAATGGGGAGTTGAAGGCAGAATGGTGCACAAATCCCTGTTTTTTGACGCACAAATTTCATGAATCAACCCCACCGTGGGTTTGAGTTACAGTTAGAACATTATGCTAGTATTGTACTTACTTTTTTTGTTTGTAATGAGCAGGTTTCTTCTGAGTTGTTATTTGTACTTCAGATGGTGCTGCTTTTCAGGAGAGTGGTCTTCACTGCAATTGTAAAAAAAATAAGTTACTCATTTTGTGTGTTTATAGCACTGTTGTTAATTTAGACGTTGATTTTTATGTGTTTGTAATAGTATTTTTGTTTGATAACTGAACATAGTGTGTGCATGCAGTTTCCTTTGACTATGGGCAGCCTTTATATTTTACTTATAATCCGTTAGTTGAGCATGCTTTGCAAATGAGTATAATACTAAGCGTATGAAACTCACTTGGTTTCTTAAGAGTGTTTTATTGGATGTCAGGAGATAGAAGAAATAATCATATACTTATTTTGCTATTTTTATAGGGTAAATGGCATACACTGTATGGAAAAATGTGGAATGTATGCATTTGTCAAGAGTTGTACATGTACTGTGCAGAAAATATGCATACCCGTAGTTTCTATACATGCATGTGGATATGCATGCAGTTGCAAGTAGAAATCTTGGAGACTTCTACAGTAGTTAGTGTAGTAGATGCTTTCCAATGACATGAGACTTGTATTCACAGTGATCAACAGTACATTTGAAGTGCTGAACTATGATGATGGAGTTAGATGTAGAGGTGTTGGATGTGATTGGTTATTTATTTTTTCTGCTTTATTACGTAGAGCAATATGGGACAATAGTTCTGTTTTTTGTCCTCAGCAAAACATTGCTAGGTGTGCAATCAACCGAGGCATGTTTGCTTTCATGCTTAGAGTTGGTATGTTCTTTTGTAATAATGAGAACATTGATTCTAGTAATGCTGTTTATTTTAAAGAAGAAGGCATTTCTTCATATTTTATGGGAAATGACATGCTGTTTTGGAATATAAGGGTTGCTTTGGAGAAGCTTATGTGATGATTTTGGGAGTAACGCAAATAAAATTAAAAAAAATACAAATTAAAAGGTGTCTCTCAAGCATCTGCAAAAAAAACAAAAAAAGGCTCTTTTCAGAGCCAACCTCAAAGGGGAAATGGGGTACATTATTTAAATTGAAATTCATCATTCTCAGATTTTTTGAAATATCTGCGGACATGGCGGTTGTCCGCGGACAGCGTGTATTACATACAGGGATTTTGGGGTGGAGAGGCATGCAAATGAAAATGAGTAGAGGAAGTGATTGGTCAATAAAGTTTACCAGCTGTGTTGTTGTCATGATCCCTGCCCCTCACCCTCATAGGCAAGGCACTGGAGCCAGGCTGCGATTCTCCATTATGGCCTTAAGGCCTTACCATCTCATCAAAGACTCTTCTGGAGCCAGTCCTGGTGCCTTTGGCACCAGGCTCATACACAATGGGAGGATGACATGGGCCCTGGACTTGGTAATGAACTCTTGTTGAACATGGAGGCACCCACATAGCTTGGTTCTATGAACCATGCTATGCGGTCTAGTGTTTCGGGTGTGGTCAGGCCTTGGGATACCTAGGATACCTGAGCCTATATAAGCCATGCCCGGGCAGGGGAACATGCTTCGCGTTACTCTGCAGTTCGCAGCGTGATGCTCACCTTGCTCAACTCGGTCTCCTGAGTTCCTCACCTGCCTTCCTGGAGCCGCGTACCTGAAAGAACAAGAACATCTTTAGCACGACACTTACTTGTGAGTAGTATCCTGTTCGCAATCCATCACTCACCCGGTCCAGTGATCACAGCATCTTGACACCGCCTCCATCTCCGGAACGCCGCAACCTGGGAAGAAGAGAGCGAGAACAGCATTAGTAAGCGTTTCCATATTTCAATTCAGAAAACAGCAAGAACAATCATATGCTTACATGGATGCGAGCCGCTCTTGGTCAGCATCCGTTCCGGAACCTCACAATTACCTACAAAAGAGAGGAAACACAGGTCAGCACAAGAAAAGACGAATAGCGCCGCACATCGCACATTCACTCACCGCCTCGTGCTCAACCCCAAGCAGCACGACAATACCAATAACCTCTTCCTGCACCTAGAGGAAGAAGCAGAGACATTATCAAGGGACAAAAGAAAGAGAGAAGGACAGATTATCAAGACTGCTGCAAAAACAGCAAACTTACCTTAATTAACTGGAGTCACAGCAGATTTGGACTCGAACAGGGCCTGCACCAGTGAAGCAACTAGGTTGTGACGTGTCCACACCAACAACACACCCCTGCACCGAGAAGCAGGACGGAGAGCGCATCATACAAAAATGCAAGACCCAATCCTCGGCCAAACAGATTTCAAAGGAGGGGATCGAAAGAGTGAGTGGTCCAACTAGGGCTGATTGGCACCCCCGTGGATATCAGGTGAGCGTTACAGAATGCAAAGCCTCATACCACAATCACCTGGACATCATGGAAACATCAGAAACAGACCAGTTAGCTCAAATGCTGGGGCAATTACTTGCTGAAGTACATTCAGCCAAGCAGGAGACCAACGCCCTGAGAGGGGAATTGATAGTCGCTAAAGAACACACCAACAAATTGAGCAGGCAACTTCTCCAATCACAGGCGGGACAGACACGACTACTAGGTAGCGTTTCATCAGTACCAACATCATCAGCCAATCCTGTACAGATAACCCTTCCTGGGGCAGTTCCTTTGGCCCCACCTGAACGATTCATGGGAGATCCAAGGAAATATGCAGCATTTATGAACCAATGTCACCTTAATTTCCTTTGTAGGCCCGGGGCTTTCCCTAATGACCAATCAAGGGTGGCTTTCGTTCTATCTTATTTGAGTGGCAGTGCTGCGGACTAGTCTGTACCCTTGGTCAATCAGGATGATCCTCTGCTACATGACTTCAGGGGTTTGCAGCAAGAGATGGAGAAGCTCTTCGCTCGTCGTACCCATGCACAGGCATTAGACAATGAAGTTTTGTTCCTCCGCCAAGCAAACCAAGACTTATTAACATATATAGCATCCTTCAACAGGCTCATGGTTGAAGCAGGGTGGCCTGAAGAGAAACAAAAAAAACATGTTATTCCATTGGTGTCTACGAGGGGAGCTAAAAGACGTTCTTGCTCAAGTGGTTGATCCACCAAAAGACCGTGCAGAGTTTATTAATCTTGTTGTTCAGCTAGATCATAGGTTGCAAGACTGAAAAGCAGATCAGATTAGACTGGACACCCGCGCTATGTATGTTCAATCAAAGGACAATGTCCCACGTGCAACAGAGAGTTCGGTGGAACCAATGCAGATCGGAGGGGTAAGGGCCCCTTTAACTAAGGCTGAAAGAGACAAGAGAAGGCAGCAGCAGCTATGTTTATACTGTGGAAACTCAGGCCATTTCCTTAAAGAGTGCCCAGTAAAACCACCCAGGAGAACCGTAGGGGCCACTGAGAAAGAAGATGCTAACAAGGAGTCGGAAAACTACCAAGCCCAACAAGTGTAGGGGTCCGTTGGTCTAGCAAAGAAAGTGAACTACAGACCTCCCATTTTGCGTTGCCAGTGATCTTGATCAACCACCAGCAACCGTCTTGGATGCATGCTGTAGAAGCATACATAGACAGCGGAGCAGTAGGAATCTAAATGGACCAAGATCTCACAGCAAAGATGGAGCTTCCCTTATACCCTAAGTCGACCACTGAAACGGTCACCGCCGTTGATGGTAAGGAAATGCCTTCCAGTCCAGTATCCCAATGCACAGCAGTCTTAACCCTTCTGTGCCAGGATGGCCACCGGGAATCTATTTCTTTCGACCTCATCAAGGCGCCTCAGTTTCGGCTAATCTTAAGGATGCCATGGTTGGTAGCTAGCAATCCTCGAATAGATTGGCGTGCAAAGAAGTTGAACTTTTCCGAAAGTTATGCTCTCACTTGTTACCACAGAGAAAAGCAGAAAACAGATACAAGTACTTCTGCTCATGTAACAATAGCAATAATTCTGGGTGTAATCGGTACCCTACCAAGTGAATACCAGGACTTTCAAGATGTTTTTTCAGAAAGAACAAGCTAATACCTCGCACAGGCCATATGACTGTCAGATCGACCTAGTACCCAGTGCACAAATCCCTTGTGGTTGAATCTATGCACTCACTTAACCAGAAAACCAGCATTTGAAGTCCTATCTAGATCAATACCTTGCAAATGGTTTTATCCACCCATCGAAGTCACCAGCAGCCTCTCCGCAATTCTTCGTGCCAAAAAAGGAAGGAGATTTGAGGACTTGCATTGACTGCCACACATTAAACCAAATTACATTAAAGAACTGCTACCCCCTACCACTTATTCCAGAACTGTTAGATCAAGAAAAAGACGCCCAAATCTATACTAAATTTGAACTTAGAGGAGCGTAAAATCTTGTTTGAATAAAAAAAGGTGACGTATGGTAAACCACCTTTCGTACCAAATATGGCCTATACGAATACCAGGTAATACCCTTTGGGCTTTGCAATGCTCCCGCTGCATTCCAGTACTTAATGAACGATGTTTTAAGAGAATTAATCGACGTCTGTGCCCTAGTCTACATTGATGATATCCTAGTATATTCAGCTTCAAAACAGGACCACGTCAAGCATGTTCGCTCTGTTCTTGCAAAACTCTGCCAACATCAGCTATATGCCAAACTCAAAAAATGCTCATTTCATGCACCGAAGTGGAGTTCCTCGGTTTCATCCCCACCCCAACAGGAATACGAATGGATGTGCACAAGGTAGATGCCAATCTTAATTGGCCGTCGCCAAATCCGTTCAAGGGAATCCAGAGCATGTTGGGTTTTGCAAACCTTTACCGCCGATTCATCCAAGGGTTTTCTCAGATAGTGCATCCGATCACCTCATTATTAAGAAAAACCAATAAGAAATTCCTATGGACAGAAGAAGCAGAGAAGGCCTTTCAAGAACTCAAAGTGAGGTTCACTTCTGCCCCGATTCTATGACATCCTCGTCCAGATCTCCCTTACGTGGTGGAAACGGATGCCTCAAGCATGGCAATGGGAGCTGTTCTCTCGCAAATGGACCCTGAAACTGGTCAATTGCACCCTATAGCCTTCTGGTCACGTAAGGTCTCACCACCCAAACTCAACTACGCTATCAAGGACAAAGAGCTTCTAGCCATCAAGTCAGCCTTTAAGGCCTGGTGACATTATCTTCTTGGTGCCAGGCATACAATCACCATAATAACTGACCATCGAAACCTACAGTACCTCAAAACAGTGAAGGCTCAATCTTCATGTCAACTACACTGGGCCCTCCACTTCGCGGAATATGATTACGTGATCATGTTTCGACCAGGAGTCAGAAACTGAAAGGCGATGCCCTCTCCAGTGTGGGTATTGATGAGATGGTATACATGACCCCCGATCCAGTGGCCATTATTCCAAGTGACAAACTACTGGGCTTTCCAGCAACAATGACTCAAAACGAACTGCAGGAGGAGATTCACCACTTGATGAGTCCTAAGCTATTGTAAGAGTGGAGTACACGAGGTGAACACCATACAATTAAAGACCAACTACCATATTGCAGGAACCATTTATTCCTGTCAGGATCCCTGCCCCCAGCCCTTTGAGACACCAGGCTAGAGCCAGGCCACAATCCCCTATATGGCCCTTAAGGGCCTCTCCATCCTACCAGAGGCCCACTTGGAGTCAAACCTGGCGCTTGTGGCACCAGGCTCACACATAACTCTAACAACAACTTGGCATTGGACTTGTAACGTATTGTGGGCAAGATGGATGCCCCCACATAACCCAGTTCCTTGAACTGAGTATGCGGTCTAGCCTTTTGGGTGTGGTTTAACCCAGGGATACCTGGGATACCTGGAGCTATTTAAACCACGCCCGGGCAGAGAAACACGCTTTGCATTTCTCTGCAGCTGCAGCGTGACACTCACAGTGCTCTGATTGGTCTCCTGAAGGCCTTCGCCTTTCATCCGCATCCGCCGTACCTTCAAGAACAAGAACAGCATTAATATTATACTTACCTCGGGGAGTATCCAGCTTCCATCCATCGCTCCTCGGTTCCTGTGGGTACCTACGGCGGTGTCACTTCCATCCTGACATGCCGCATCCTATCGGAAGACAAACGGATGAAAGAAAAGACCTTAGTAAGCATTCTTCAAATCCTAGCTTACTCGAAAACTGCATGAAGAGTCAAAAGCTTACCTGAACTCGAGCTGCTCAGGGTAACTTCAGCTCCGGAGCCCCCATCAACCTGCAAGGGGAAAAGACATTACAGGTTAGCACGGAAAGCATAACGAAGCACCGCACATCACGCTTACTCACTGCACCTTGTTCTCTCAACCGGCAGCAATGCTGGGACATTGCAGCGCCTGTAAGGGACACAGAGAGAGACATTGGTCAATTCAAGAATTGCATCACACTTTCAGTCACCGCTTAAGCGCTCGGCTTCGCTCAGCAGCACAATCCCTTTTCTGACTCCACCAAAACCTAAGGGAGAAAAGACAAGTTATAGAGGGGACAAGAGCCAAGTAAAGGACAGTTCATTAAGAATCATCCAACATACCGGTTGGGCTGAAGTTACAGAGAGCCAAGTCCATTGGGCCCGTGCCAGTGAAGCAACTAGGCTGCATAGAGCCCACATCAGTCGACGCCCCCCTGCACCGAAGGGCAGGACGGAGAGCACACCACAAGAAAACAAGGTAGCAGGCAGGACATGCATTCTTATCGGGTAACATGTCTTCAATGCCAGTACCCTCAGCCAACCCAGTTCAAATAACCCTTCCTGGGGCAGTTCCTTTGGCCCCGCCCGAGTGATTCACGGGGGATCCCAAGAAATACGCTACATTTATGAACCAATTCCATCTGCATTTCCTTTGTGGGCCAGGGGCCTTTCCAAATGACCAATCACGGTTGCTTTTGTGCTATCCTATCTGCGTGGTAGTGCCGCAGACTGGTCTGTACCCTTTGTCAGTCAAGTTGATCCTTTGCTGCATGACTTCAAGGGTTTCCAACTGGAGATGGAGAAACTCTTTGCCCGTCGTACTCATGAACAGGCATTAGACAACGAACTTTTGTCCCTTCGTCATTGGAACCAAGACCTATTAACATACATAGCCACCTTCAATAGACTCGTGGTAGAAGCAGAATGGCCCGAGGAGAAGAGAACCACATTATTTCATCGGGGTCTGCGGGGAGAGCTAAAAGATGCTCTCGCACAAGTGGTGGAACCCCCAAAAGACTGTGCAGAATGTATCAACCTTGTTATTCAATTAGATCATAGGTTGCAAGACCGAAGAGCAGATCAAACCAGACTGGACCCTCGCCCTATGTATGTGCGTTCAAAGGACAATGTCTCCCAAACAACAGAGAGCTCAGGGGAACCAATGCAGATCGGAGGGGTCAGGTCCCCCTTGACTAAGGCTGAAAGGGATAAAAGGAGACATCAGCAGTTATCTATGTACTGTGGAAAGTCAGGCCATTTCCTTAAAGAGTGTCCAGTGAAGCCACCAAAGAGAACAGTTGGGGCCACGGACAAGGAAGATACCACCAAAGAATTGGAAAACTACCAAGCCCGGCAAGTGTAGGAAAGAATTGGAAAACTACCAAGCCCGGCAAGTGTAGGGGTCCACTTGTCGAGCGAAGAAAGTGAACTACAGACCTCCCATTTTGCATTGTCTGTGATCTTGATCAAACACCAACAACCATCTCGGATGCATCCAGTAAGAGCGTACATAAACAGTGGAGCCGTTGGGAACTATATGGACCAAGATCTGGTAGCAAGGATGGGGCTTCCTTTATGCCCTAAGTCAACCACAGACTCTGTCACCACTGTTGATGGCACGGAAATAG
Organism: Ambystoma mexicanum; assembly: GCF_040938575.1. Classification (NCBI taxonomy): domain Eukaryota; kingdom Metazoa; phylum Chordata; class Amphibia; order Caudata; family Ambystomatidae; genus Ambystoma; species Ambystoma mexicanum. Next base: position 850,268,316 of record NC_090929.1, on the reverse strand, counting down.
CTTCTGGTCCAGGATCCCAATGCCCTGCATCCTAAACCCTTCTATGCCAGGATGGACACCAAGAACTTATTGCTTTCAACCTCATCAAAGCGCCTCAGTTCCGGTTGATTTTAGGAATGCCGTGGTTGGTAGCTCAGAATCCTCGAATAGATTGGCGAACAAAAGAATTGGCCTTTTCCGAGAGTTGTGCTCTCACCTGTTATCGCCAAGGGAAACAGCCAATTGACACCAGAACTTCTGCTTTTGGAATAGTGGCAACCAGTACTTTACCAAGTGAATACCAGGATTTTCAAGATGTATTTCAGAAAGAGCAGGCTAATACCCTACCACCGCACAGACCGTACAATTGCCAGATCGACCTGATACCCAGTACTCGGATTCCTTGTGGGCGAATCTACGTACTCACTGAACCAGAAAACTATCACCTAAAGTCCTACTTAGACCAATATCTGGCAAACGGATTCATCCATCCCTCGAAGTCACCAGCAGCCTCTCCCCTGTTCTTTGTGCCAAAGAAGGAAGGGGACTTGATAACGTGCATCGACTATTGCGCACTGAACCAGATCACCGTAAAAAAGTTACCCTCTGCCACTAATCCCCAAACTGCTTGATCAAGTCAAAGATGCCCAAATCTACACAAAATGAGATCTTAGAGGAGCGTATAACCTCGTTCGAGTGAAAAAGGGTGACAAATGGAAAACTACCTTTCGTACCAGGTATGGCCTGTACGACTATCAAGTAATGCCCTTTGGCCTTTGCAATGCACCCGCTGCATTTCAATACTTCATGAACAATGTCTTAAGGGAATTAAATGATGTCTGTGACGACTGGATCTCACGTCTCGCAACGTGTGTCACCCAGACCTCGTGAGACGCAAGACCGCGAGCATTCTACAACAGAGACATATATACAAAAAGACCATCATATTATCAGTTTGTGACCCATCAAAACCGCGCATAATGTATCTTCCTGAGCAAGAGTTCGGTGATTGACAATTGTGACGAGTATGACACCTTCTAAGACACTAATTTAGAAACAGTTGCAATCTGCAAAGGCGCAGACACTATTCTTTGTTATAGAGAACATAATGCTCTTGTTCAGCGAGCGAACTGTGTTCGTAGGAGAGACACAATCCAAGACTTGCTATCTTCTAGTTTCTATTTGTGAGCTAGGCTAGAGGTCAGCTCTATCTAAAGGGGCCCAGTAAGGGGGGCCGTGAAAGAGAGTATAATTCATGCCTCTAACTGTCTATTTCTATAGTTTCTGCGGTCTCAGCGAGACCAGCTGGCACCTGGCTTGCTGATTAAATGCCTCTCTGCTCGCCTTCAAGGACTTGTGAGGGAGGAAAATAATGTATTTCTGTCTCGGCCGGTCTCTCATATGTAACTTGTGGCCTTGCTATGTGCTGGAGCAGAACGGAATTAAATTCATTTTTGCAAAGCGTTTAAACAGAAAAGCCAGAGAAAGCAAAATGGCAAATTCTGTGCAATTAAAATGAAGGCTCTATGGGTATGCAGACAAGTCTGTTCTGGTGGTGCTGGGCATATAATGCAGTAGGTTTTCGGCCAACATAATATACCGTCTATGCTATGGTAGGGAGTTTTTCTAGACTAACAAACCCTCCCCTTGGCCGTAAGCCAAAAGCATCAACCATACATCACATCTTCCTCTGACCAAGTATCTAATTCTGAACTATGCATACTACTGTGATCATCATCAGCAATATCAATGGACATAAACTCTTTCATGGTTTGCGTTTCGTTATTTGCATTCGTATCTACTTTGGAAGTTCTTTTTTTTATCATCATGTGTATGCATTCATCACTTATTTCTGTGCAAATAATTGGCAGGCAGTGTATGCAACAACAACATGTTAGGAAGAGTCTGAGTACTGTTGCTAAAATTGCAACTAGTTTCCATCCCCATGAGCGTAGTAACTCCCAAAACCAGGAAGTTATATTCAGTTCCCTACCACCTGTTTGGGGTGGAGGTCAGAGCTCATGACGTTTAACTTTTTTATTGCCTTAAATATCGTAGGGGAGGAGTCACTTACAAATACGCAGCATGCTGACCCCACAATTTTACAGACACCTCCACGGTCAGCCAAAACTATATCAAGACCCATTCTATTCTGAAGTGTCATTGATCTAATTGCCTTCTCTTCTAGGGTCATATTATACAGTATGTCAGTTGTTCCACTTATCGTTTTTTATAAAATTCTTGACCATCTCCTTATATTATACGAGTTTATTGCCCCAAAATGGTATAAATGATTTTGCTATGTCTCCCGCAATAAATCCTGTTTCATCATCCCGCCGAGGCCTTGATCTAGATAATTTCGATATATCTGATGTTCGGGAAAGGAATACCCCAGGGAAAAGGATTCCTAAGTACCATGTTCCACCCCAATTTGCATAGATGCACTTGTGTTCTGACAGTTGGCTAGGTCGTCATGGCATCTCTAACGATGTAGGTCCTTATTTTTGAAGGGCTTAGTCGAGTTCATCCATGCTGCAGGTGTCAGCTTGAGTAGGGCAGGCTGGCGGGCAGGCTGGTGGGCACATCCGTATGTTCTTGTATCAACGTATTTGGTTATCTGGTAGATAGACGAATTCATCTTGTGGCGGGTGTTTGGGCCGTGATCCTCTTGGCCAGGGGCGCGAGGAGATTGGGGGGAGTCTTTTCTCCCATTCTCCCACTTCAGTCCCCCCTCTGGTCGACTTGTCGACCACAAACATATCCTTTTCTCTATCTCCTCTTACTCTCCATATTTTAGTTACTCCTCCCAGGTGTCCGTAGCGGTTGACATGGTCCTCAAATTACCAATACATATATACACAACTTCCCCCCGGTTTGCAGTATACCCATCTTCCAATGTAGCTCCTCGGGTTTCTTGGGTTTTAGAGCTTTACGGATGGTGGGTCCAGGTGGTTGGTGATGATCTGTCTGCGCAGTTTTTCTCTTTCCTTTATTATGGTGTCTGTGTGCTGTTCATCATCAGTTGGCATCAAGCGGTGCATACCAACCATTTTGATCATTTTGTCTGTAGTGCGTGCCTTCCTGGCCTTCCAAAACCTTATTATAATCAATGCAGCCCCAGCCAGTATTATGCATCCAACTATAATCTTCAGCCCGTCCAACAGCCATGATGGCATCCATGACCATAACAATGAAAACCAGCTATCATCCTTCTTCACTCCTTTACTTTCTTCCATCATTTTGGAGTGCATCTGGGCCAGTTGTGATACTGCTTCGGTGAATGTACCATTGTCGGCATCGTTAGCAGGAATAAATGTGGAGCATGATTGTCCTATCTTTGCGCAAACTCCTCCCTCCATCGATGTGAGGAGATCCAATACATATCTGTTCTGTAGTGCTACCATCCTCACCGCTCGTAGTTCCTCTTTTATTGCGTTGAATCCGTTTACTGTTGAATTAATGGTCATCATTAGTTCCCATCGGGTTATCTGGAGCCATTTAGTGTTTGCATAAGCTTGTAGTCCAGGGTGTATTATTGACAAGAAGAACATTGCCGCTCTGCTAAATAATCTGTGTTCTGGTGGGATAGAAGTGAGTGCTGTTTCCCCACAGGTAGTTTCCTGTCAGAGGTTCTCCTTGTCTCTTTTTCCTGTTCAGGACATTATTGTTGTTGTCGTTGTCCGAACCCCTCTGTGATTGTATCAATCTCTTCTTTCTCTTGTTCCCTTCATCCATTTTGGGGAAGTTGGCCATGTTCACATGTTTTTGGGGCACCACTAGTGATGGTACATTGATGTGTACCATTGTGCATATACCATTCCACAACGGGGGCAGGGTGTGATATGCCTTATTTCCGCAGGCCCAGTAGTGATCCATTATCACTGCCGTTCCTGCACCCCCCTCTGGTAACTCTAACACGCTTGCACAGTTGGTGTTGTATCCCACCTCCACATCTCCTCTGTGTTGGTAGCATAACTTGGGCGCGGTCAGCGGTAGTATGCTCATTGGGTCTTCATCCTTCTCCATCCATGTCAGCATGGGTACGTACTTGCTCCATGTCGTCCAACATCTGTCATTGTGTTCCTTTATGGTGGTAATATTTTCTCTTGTTACCATGTTGCTACCGACCACTCCTAAGTCCCATTCGTTGTTCATGTATACCTTCCCTGTTATTGTTACCAGTGGCCTTTCCCAACAGCCTTCTTTACCAGGAACTTCAGTGGCGTACCAATCACATGGTAGGTATTGTAGTGTTACTTTCTTCGTTTCTCCCTTTTCAGGGCCACTTGTCATGTATCTGAACGCTTCAGCATGCAAACTGCTCTTGTGGTAACTCAAATATGACTTGAGGAAATTGTTTTCGTTGTTTCCGATATGTGTCTCGCGTTTTCCACTCCATTCTCATCACCGTTCCTTGAAATCGCCCTCTCGTTTGGAATAGTGCCAGATATACTATACATTGTGCCATCTTTTCTTCTATTTCTGTGGCGACGAATGTTTGAGAAGCGCTCATGGCGTATGGGATCAATGAGCAAACATAACAGCTTTCTTCTGTTGTCTGCTGACCTATTTGGGTCATGTGCTGGTACCACATGTTGTTCGAGACGTGTGCTGAATCTGTTATGTTAGTAGCAATACCCTTATCATCTGAGTATGTGCTGCGTTTAACTCTACTTCCCTTATGCTAAGGGTTGCTAGTACCACCTGACGTAACACCTGTTGCAGCCGTGGGAGGGGGTACGTTAGGTTTGGGTGCAGCCATAATATTGATAGCATAACTTTTCTGCCATACAGAGGCAGCCAATAGACCAGTGATGACCAACACTCCTGTCATTTTTATTACAAAAGCTAGTCTCATCGGCATTTGCTCTTACCTTGCTGCAGTCTGGCAGCTTATTCTTGCAACGCTAAAGTTGCCCGCCTGAAAATTCTCAATACGCTTGTTATTATGGTTAGTTGTTGTTATCAAGCCCTCCCTATCAAGTAGTCGTTCAGTGCCCAGGCGAAGATCTGTTCCCACGCCAACCTAAGTGATCTATCTCTTAGAGCAGGTAAGTGCTGGTGAAGATGGGGAAATGATTGTTCTATGGCCAAAACAAATGCGGTGTAATAGACGCTTACCCTCCTTCTTTTTAGGTACTTTGGCCTTCTTATATGATATACAAATTGGTGTGATAGGGCTTCAGGGTAGTTATCGTCCATGGGTAGCATCTACTCCTGGGCAATGTATGCTGTTAGTTACTTATTTTCTCAACAATACAATTAGACACAGTACCTGCATGTGCGAGAGAAGAAAAAGAGAAAACATACAAGTGTTTACATGTGTGTGTGTGTGTGTGCACAAAACAATGTCCTTCAATTGGGGGTGACCTTAGCGGCAGGGGTTTTGGGGCTCAATTGGCGGAAGTCTGTTTACTTTTCGATCTCGTGACCATGGGATGGGCTGTGGGCAAGTGTCCAGTGTCTATTTCAGTACTTGTCTCTGGGGACTCTGGGGGGTGATCGGGTGTAGTGACACTAATGTCGTCAGCTGTGGTCGACGTCTCCTTCTCTGTAGGCGATGCTGTCGTCGTTCTTCCAATAGCCCTGTCGGTAATGCTAGGGCGGGTCTGGAGTTTGCAGATCTTCACGTCGTGTAAGTGATTCCAAGCACGCTTATCCTGCAACTTCACTGCTCTCGTAGCTACCTCCTCTACCAAATGAGGACATGTAAAGCGTTGGCTGTTCCACTTTCTATTGAAGTTGCGGAGTAGCACGTGGTCACCTTTAGCAATTTTGCTGAGTCCTTAGTTTTCCAATTCTTTGTCGGCGTCTTTGTTGTTGATAACTCTTAGACCCGCCCCGCGTGCGCGCGAGCTGTTGAGATACAAACGCTACACTAGTAATCAAAGAAGACACATATTGGTACATTTCATCACCAAGAACAGTTGCAGTGGTTTCATAATCTGTGAAAGCTCTTGATGTAGGCGTTAGAGGGAGGCACATTTGACGTCCTGTCACCACCTCGTGAGGAGTGAGGTGGTGGTCAGACCCTGGCCTATTCCTTAGCTCAAATAGAGCTAGCGGAAGACAATACAACCAGCTCTTCTTTGTTGTTTGCAGTATTTTTGCTATTTCTTCTTTCAATAGGCCGTTCAGGCGTTCACATACACCGTTGGCCTGCGGGTGATATGGACACGCAAATTTATGCTTAATGCCCAGCAAAGACGTGATGTGCTGAAACATTTCATTAGCGAAGTGTGGGCCGTTATCTGACCGCAGTACTTCACACACACCCCACCTGGGGAAAACCTCCCTCACAAGAAATTTAGCTGCTCTGAATGCATCTGCATGTGAGCAGGGTCCTGCCTCAATCCACCTGGAGAATGGGCATACCACTACAATCATATACCTATTTCCTTGACATACATTGATCATATCAACGTAATCAATATGAATGTGCAGGAAGGGTCCCTCTGGCCGGGGTATAGTACCTTTTTTTCACTTGCAGCGTGTGACCGGCCGTAAACTGTTGGCATGTAAAGCAATTGCTGATAAAATTTGTTACATGAGAATTTAACTCGGGGCAGAACCAGTCTTCCCTAATTTGTGCTGCAATAACTTTCTTTCCTGTATGAGCTGGGTGATGGAGCTGGGCCAGGGCGGTGTTCAATAGTGCCAACGGCATGACCATCTTTCCAGTGTTACCCTGACGCCACAGTGCGTCAGTTGGCGACATTGTACATCCTCTTTTTACCAATAGTTCCTTTTCTGCCATTGTGCGGTCGCCTGTAATTCCATTCTCTGTGTGGCTCGGAGATGGGTGTATCCTTCTTTCATCAACATCTGTTTAGCTATCCCCCTCCCTCTCTCTGACTCTGGGGGGTTCCATGTTTCACCAAAATATGCCGCATGTTTGGCATGTGCGTCTGCTGTTTCATTCCCTTTTGATATATGATCTTCTCCATTAGTGTGTGCAGGACATTTCACTAAAGCTATTTCTTGGGGATTATTGATTACTTCAATTAATTCAGCTAACAAGAGAGCATGTTGCACTGGGGTGCCGTCAGCTCTCCTAAACCCCCTTCTCTGCCATTTTATCAACCCCGAGTGGACAGTTGACGTGACATATGCGCTATCAGAATATATAGTAACTCTTTTGTCAAAGCTTTCTTTCAGCGCCAAGATCAGTGCAACCAATTCTGCTGCTTGAGCCGAATAATGCTGTGGCAACTGTACACATTTCACCGGGAAACACACCAAATCTTCTGTCATTTTTACAACTGCTGCCCCAGTTCTCCTTATCCCATCACTCTGGTCTATTGTTGATGACCCATCAATGAACAAGAGCTCTCCTCCATTGAGTGCATCCTCTTCAACTTTTCTAGTACATGAGTACATTTCGGTAGTCTGCGTACAGTCGTGAGCATAATCACCTTCCTCAATAACTTCCGCTATAAACCTTGCAGGGTTAACTGTACTGCATCTAACAATTGATAGTTCTGGTGTAGACAAGATGATCTCATAACCTGACGCCCTCTGCGTGGTTAGTGTGGATTTAGGCGTGTTCAATATTGCAAATAGTGCATGCTCCACGAATAGTGTGGTTGGGCACCCCATTGTAATAGATCATGATTTCTCTACCGCGAAGGCAGCTGCGGCAAGACTTTGTTCACAAGGGAAATGACCTAACATAACAGGGTCCAAGTGACCGCTGTAGAACGCTATTGGCTTGTATCCCATGCTTGTTTTCTGAGCCAATACTGCTTTCATTACTGCTGAGTCACAATGTGAAAAGATAAGGAACTATCGTTCATAATCGGGGGTGGCCATTACCGGAGCAGTTGATATTGCATACTTCAACTCGTCAAATGCTTCTTTCATTTCCCTTGTCCACCCCAATTTTTTCTCCCCTTTGTTTGCTTCTCTCAATGCTTCAAGTAGGGGTCTTATGTATGAGCTGTAATCAAAAACCTATGCTCTACAGTAGTTACACAATCCCAGGAACTGCTGCAGCTCCCTCACTGTTTGTGGCAGTGGCGTGTTTGATATAGCCTGTGCTCTTTGTGGTGCAATCTTTCTTCCGTGTTGGGATATTAGTTGACCAATGTATAATACCTGTTCCTGACAGTACTGTAACTTTTCTTTGTCTGCTTGTAACCTTTTTCAGCCAATATTGTCAGCATTTTCAATGAATCTTCCCTGCACCTTTTCTCGTTTGTGCTGCAAATTATTATGTCGTCAACATATTGCAGCACCGTACTTTCCAATTCAACGTTTCCCATGTCCATCTGTATTATTCTGTAGAAAATTGAGGGCGACTCGCAGTACCCTTGTGGTAACCTGGTGTGTTTCCATTTTGTGTTTCTGTACGTGAAGCTTGTCAAGTCTTGTGAATCTGAATGCAGGGGTATTGAGAAAAAGGCATTTTTGAGGTCAATCACTGTGAACCGTGAGGCCTCTGCTGGAATTCCACATAATATTGTGGCCGGGTTGCTGCTATGGGGTATTATGCTTCCACAATGTTGTTCAAGGGCCTGAGGTCCTGTATAAAACGCCAAGACCCCCCTTTAGCTTTGCGCACTGGGTACACGGCCGTGTTACATGGTGATTCTGATGGTACCAGTATGCCGTTATTTATTAGGGCCGTTATTGTTTCGTATATGCCCTCATCTGTCTCTTTTGATAGTGGGTATTGCTTCACTCTAGGGAGTATTGCACCCTTTTTCAGCTTTATTCTTACTCCCCCGATACTCTTTATGCAGCCCATGTCATAGGGACTGGTGGTCCACAGTGATGTTGGAACTTTTGCCATATCTTCCTCGTAGAAGGGAACTGGGGTAGATGCGGGTGCTTCAAGTGCCATGGCAATTTTCTGTGCCACTTGCTTATATGTCACTCTTAGCCATATATCTACACTCATCATAAATACCATTTCACCCTCTTCCTTGTCTTCTGAAAAGAGCCCCTCATCGGACACCTGGGTGAGCCTGCATCCCTCAGCCAGCGCTATCACTGCCCTCCATGCTCTCCCTTCCCTGTCTTGGGCATGTACTGCGATATAATCAGCAGTCGTTATAATACTCTCGATGCTCACTGAAATCACCTTCCCTTCCGGTTCATTGGCAGGTGTCTCAGGTCTGAACAAATATGCTGCTGGCCTCCTCCAGATCTTCCCTTCTATTCCTGGCATCCATGCAAATGCCATGTCTGTTCCGTACTAAAACAGTTCGCCATCTACTGGCTCAGCCCGAGTTACTGTCTGCCCACAGTATGCTTGCATAATTTGCAGTGCAGTGAGCATGTTTATTCCTGGAGTGGAACAAATTATGCCTTCCTCCGTGAATGAGATTGTCATATTTAGCCTGCTCATTATGTCTCTCCCAAGCATGTTTACTGGCGACTCCCTTGAATACAGGAGCGGGACGGACATGTCATAATCCCCTATTGATAAAGAGATGTTATCAGTAAAGGGAACCAACCCCCTAGCCCCAGAGAATCCTTGGGTGTTCATGGCCTCACCTGACATCTTAAATTTGCCTTCCCTTATGCAAGACCGGGTTGCCCCAGTATCAACAAGGAATGATATTTTTTTTCACCTATCGTTACCTCAATGCGTGGTTCCTCCGCACTATTAGGTGTTACCGACAGGATGGGACACACCAAGGACATCTGTGGGCTGTCCTATTGTGGGTATAATGATTGACCACTTCCTGTGTAAGGATTGTGTCCCAGGACAGTCACCCTTCCCAGTTGTGTTTGTTGTAGCTGTGTATTGGTGGAGGTTACCTTATGGTCCTGTATTTGAGTGGGCTGCTGTACTTGCTGCACTTGTTGTTGTTGTGATATCGCTACCTGTTGTTGCGGTAGTGAATATGTCTGTGGTTGTTGTTGTGTTACTAACTGTTGCTGCGTGCTGCCCTGTTGCAGCTCCTGCTGTTGTTGGTAACCCTGTTGTTCCCTTGTAGGCCCTTGTTGTCCATGTTCCCCCCACGCTGGTGTGGAGGGTCTCATTCTACATATGCGTGACATGTGTCCTAACATTCCACAAATCCAACATACAGGTGGTTCCCTGGTCTGCCATGGGAAACTTCCTGAATTATCCTGGTATACTGGTTGCCCAGTGGGGTAGAAGCTTCTGAATCCTCCCCCTTGCTGTTGTGCATGATAGCCATATCCCCTCCCCCTCATCATTCCTCCTCTTCCCCTGTTGTTATTATAATATCCACTTCCTGATGTCAAGTATCCTCCTCCCATGTTAGCCATGTATGGTGGGGGTGGTGGCAGCTGTTGTGTTATAATTTGTGGTGATTGTATTTGGGAGGGATCTTGTGCGGCCACTACTTGCCTGGGGTTTGGTGTCATTGTTGTAGGTGTAGTTATTAGGGCACCTTCCATCGTGTACTTAGTCAGTTTTTTCTGCACTAATTTAGCCTCTTCCGCTTTTCTATCTTCTTCCTTTTGTTTGATCTTTTCTTGCCACGCCCTACAATGGTGTACTATCGTCAGTTGTATTTCCGGCCAAGCCTTTGCTTCCATCCCCACTACTTTCTTCAATTGTTTCTGTACTGCCTCCGGCAGCCCTTGTATTAGTATATGATAAAATATTGCCGGTGTCTTGTCCCACTGCTCTCTAGTTTCCATACGCCACTGAATTTCCTGGATATAATCAACAGGATCTTCGTTCTCACGCATCTTGCGTGGTGTAATTGCTCCTATGTCTGAGGTGTCTGGGTATTGTACTCTTAGTGCTTGCCACAATGCATGTATGCAATTTGCAAATGGTGCACCGTCATGTGATGTGTTCGTTATTGTGACCCCAGGGAAGCCCACTCTCTTCCAGATGACATCCGCTGCATCCCCTAATATTGATAATAGTAGGACCTTCACGTCTCCTACTGCCAGTTTCTGTCCTGCAGTGTGTTTTTCCATCTCATATATCCATTTCCCCGCTCCTCCACTTAGTGATGGGAGCCTACACTTTATATTTTACCTGTATGCATGCTTCCAAGGGACGTATTGTGGTCTAACCCCTCCTCTCTCCAAAAGTGGCATTAGGTTGTGTCCTATCTGACCCCCGGGTGTCGCGGTGTTGAGTCCATATACCCCTCCTCTTCTTCTGTGTCGTCTACGTCGTCTGTTGTGTCCATATTGCGTCCAGGGAGATCTCTAAGCCTGCCGGCGTAGGGTGTGTGTTCGTGAGGGGCGGGTGCGGGTGTGGGTGGACATGTTGGACGGGATGATGAGGGTGTAGCTGCACGTGTTTGCCTTCCCGCCATTCCTTGCTCTCCTTCCTCACTTCCCCCCAGTTCTTCCTTCCTTCTGCAAGCCCATGGTGATTCCCTGTTGGTTTGGGTGATGTACAATTTATCTAAGCTTTCCCTTTCCCCGTTTCTTCCTTCTCTCCCCATTTCTTCCTCTTCCTCGCTGTAAATATCATCCAGGAGCGACAACCCCCAATCTGTCTTTTTCCCCCGAATCGTCACTGTTTTTAAATCTATTAAATCCGTTCCTCCCACTTCTTCTTTACCAATTTCTCCCCTTTGTGCTGATGTTGTTGCTACTTCTGTGTCCCTGCGTACATATTTCCTTATCCAACTCTCCCCTCTCCTATCTCCTCTTTCCCCTTCTTTTTTCTCTACTATTTCTCCACCTATTTCCTCTCTTTTCTTTTTTAATTCCTCCATTACTTCACTACTCATTTTTTCTAATATCCTTTCTTCCTCTCTCCTCCTTTCCCATCTCTCTCTTTCCCGTTCTAATATGCTTTCTATTACCCTCCCTTCCTCGTATTTCTTTGTGGTTTCTGATAGTATTTTCCTCTTCCATATTTCCATTTCCTTTTCTTTCTCTTCTTTCTCCCTTTTCTTGTCGAGCTGTGCTGCTTGAGATACCCTTTCTGCTGCCGCCTTCACCCTTTCAGCTTCCCTCTTCCGTTCTTCAGTTTGTTCCCTCAATTTTTCTAACTCATTCTTACTTTCTTTTCTTTCTCTCCTTCTCTCTCTTTCCTCCTTCTCAAGCTGTTTGATCAGGGCGTTTTGCTCATTCCTTAACTCCGCCAATGGTTCCTCCAAAATCTCCTCCTCTTCTCGTAACAGCTCCCCTTCCTTCCTTTTCCCCTTCCCCTTTTTATCTCGCTCTTACTCTCATCGTCCTCGTTCATTTTTCTTACTACCTCCTTCTCTTCTCCCGTTAATGTCCCTCACAATTTTAATAACACCTGCTACCCACTCGTCGTGTCCTATGGCTGCAATTTGTTCTTCACTAGTCTTCCCTTCCCTTGCGGGCATCTTCGTATAAGTTGGCTCTACCGCACTTGTCACCTCCCCCCCGCGTAGCCACTTGTAGCTGTATATGTTGGTGGGCTGTATGCTGGGTTCGAATACCCCTCAGCCGCCCTTAATTGTTGCCTTACCACTTCTCGTAGTTCCGTTATAGGATATAAGCCCCTTCCTCTTTTTTCACTACTTTCGCTAAGGGCATGTCGTCGGCCTGCTCCTTTTTTATTTCTGTTTCATTTACGTTGCTAGGCTTTTCTCCTCCCTCTTGTCCTCTTTCCGTACACTGTGTGTTTTCACTCTCTTTTTCCCCATTCTCTTCTTCCTCCTTAACCTTCTTCTCCTCCTTTGTATCCCCCACAGTGAACATTCTGGTCGGTCCTGGTCGGGACCCCTGGAACATCCTCCATAAGTTAAACCCCTCCAGATGGTGCGTCAACTTCTTCCCCTTGTATGTGTTATGTAGATGGGTCAGTAGTGAGTGCTGGACATATGGGTCGAAACTGCCGTTAGGCGGCCAGGGTGTCGTCATTTTGTTGTCCGTCCCCTGTGTCCATTCTATGCTGTATTTAATCAGTTTCTCCCTATGGAGTGACAGTGTTTTACATATATTCTGTAGCGGGGTAGTGAGGGTGTTTCCCCACCCTCCCGATCCTATCCCGTATGACATGGTAGCACTGTGTTGTTAGCTCCCCTCGATATAGTAGTCGTTATCTGGCTAATAATAAACTCTATCAAATTTTACAATTTCAGATGTTTTACCTGGCCTCGTAGTTTGGGGACTTGTGATCGTCCGCTAAAAAGAAAACAGTCAAATATAATGCTTGCAAGTATGTATTCTTTTCTCTGTCTTTGTTTCTCACACTTAATACCGTTACGGCCCCCCACGGCCAAGGCGTACGTAGCCCCCTGCGGCTGCGTGCCCTGTGTGACATGCTTATACAGCCGTCCCACTTTTCTTCACCCCTCCTCCTCCTTCCTCACTCGTTGTGGCTGGCGTTCTCCGTGCGCAGTCGCGTCTCCCTCTCCACCTTGCCCCGATCTAATCATTGCCTTTCACCTCCGTCCCCTTCCCCTTACTACTATTCACTTCCCCACCATTCTTCAACAATGCTGCGTGGTCAAGGTATCCTATGAAAGCCCTACGGGTGACCTCACCGACCTCTTTCGAAACTACCGGTAAGTGCTTTTCATACTTCAGAATGCTCGAGATAAGTTTTGCTATTTATCCCTGTTAACCCCACAGCTGTCCTCTTGTCACGCCTGGAACAAGGTAACCAATAATATAATCAGACTGCGCACACTGCGTCGCCTCGCGTGTGATACGCCCCTCAACAGGAGGGCTTAACCAGCCAATTATCTTCCGTATTTAGGCAACCAGTTAGCTACCGCCTACAGGAAAACGTCATCTATCTATCAAGTTTCGCTGCTCGATCAATAGGAATCCTCATCTACTCATTGAACAATAATCGCCAATTCGTAGGAAACCGCACACACACACACACACACACACACCCACACACCCTTATGGGTGGTCGCGACCTAGGCCAATCAGTGTCTACGAGTGGTCGCACGTGATGTTTTCGTGCTCCGCCCACTCTTCCTCGTAGCGTAGCGGACTGCTCCTTGCACTTGTCCAGTTAAAATCACTTCACCATCAACACTAATTTATCAAATCTTCGCTGCACACCTTGGTAACACCTCCCACCTGCCTTATTCCATTCCTCCCCCCTCTTTCACAATTTCACATTGCTTGTTGGGTGTGGCATACTCACCAAGTTCTCTTGATGCGGGGCCGCTCGAATGCGTGCACCCCTCCAAGCGGCTCGCCACCTCCCCTCGTCTGGACCACATCTGGACACTCGCCAATAGCGGGCGGGATACTTCTCAACCAGCTCCCGAGGGCCAATAGCCGGATTGCGCTGTCCGGTCTTCTCGCAGTTCCGCGATGGTCCTGTAGTCCTCAAAAAGGGGGCAGCGGCAGAGGGGGCCACGCCGCCGGGCCTCCTCGCAACGAGAGTACTCGAAAAAAAATTAAAAAAAATAAATAAAAGGTAGATCGTAACCAGATCTCAGCAGTGCCTCCAACTTGTCGGGGAGTTTCTCCCGGAGTCGGCTGGGCCTTCCGCGGACCTCTGGGCTGGGAGGCCCCAACTCCTCCTGCCTTTCCCAAAAATGAGACACACACAAGAAGCAAGGTGGTTCTGCTGTTTATTGAACAATGGCAGGGATGGGTCTAGGATCGTACGCGTCCGTCCAGACTCTCGAAATTCGTGGGGCTCGCAGGCCCCTTTTTGCCTCAGTATGACACGCTACTTGCGTCACCTGGGAAAGTTAGCAAAAAACCTATCGCCACTCTGGATTGGTTCCTCGAGTGGTAGGGTTAGTATAGCATACGTATAGAGAACATTGTTAGTGGTTAAGGGTCAGTCTGGTGGTATACTTAGGTTGTCCCTTCTATTAGATACTTGAAAATTGTTACACGAAGACCCCTAATGATTGGCTAATGTTAGGGACATCAGTAATGACTCCCCCATGTTCCGATTGGTCCACTCGCAAGCCCCCCAGCCTGGGACCATCGTTGTTCCCAGCTCGCGGTGTACCTGTCATTTGCAACAATATGTAACTATGTGTTCGTGCAGACAATGCATGGATTTGCTCATATGCCTGAGAGCAGACCATTCCCATTGCTGTAGGTGTCCATTGGGTCATTTCATTGTTGCAGCCTGTGTCTCAGGCGTGGGACCCAGGTGACTTCTCCCTCGTTTGTCATGCACCGTGTCAGGTTTGGCTTGGTCACGTGAGGAGAGACCGTGGCTGAGGCAGAATTCTGCACATTTAAAGTTGTATTTGCCTATGCGTGTCTGGCTTTGCTTACAGGTGTGACCTTGGCGTCGGCCGGTAGCATACGAGTTGCAACATCGCTCCCTTGGCTGTCAGTTCTCGCTGGGCTCGTTCTGCAGGGTCAGCAATTGTACTCTTGCTCGCCCAATGTTCATGGAGGCTCTTACTTGCGGCCTACTTGGGCCTGGTTCATAGGTGGGGATGTGTAATGCACGGCACTTAAGTTGCGGTGTCACATTGCCTCATAGGCAGTATCATGTCTTCATTGTATTTTCATCACGATGCAAGGGTCGGGAGAAGCGTCAGCAAGCATGTAAACAAGTGCTTTGTGCGTCTTGCGTTTATGCATTTCGGAGAACCTATGTGAAAAATAATAAAGATGCACGTCAGTGGGTGTGTCCGTCACCTACGTCATAGAACTGAGTATATTCTTCGTGTGCATTGGTGTGGGAGTGTCCAGTGTGTATAGTTGCACATGTGTTCTGACAGTTGGCTAGGTCGTCATGGCATCTCTAACGATGTAGGTCCTTATTGTTGAAGGGCTTAGTCAAGTTCATCCATGCCGCCGGTGTCGGCTTGAGTAGGGCAGGTTGGTGGGCACATCCGTATGTTCTTGTACTAAGGTATTTGGTCATCTGGTAGATAGACAAATTCATCTCGTGGCGGGTGTCTGGGCCGTGATTCTCTTGGCCAGGGGCGCAAGGAGATTGGGGGAGTCTTTTCTCCCATTCTCCCACTTCAATGGTCCGTTAAAAAAAAAAATTGTTAAGTACACATAAAGTAATGATTATTAATTTGCTTATATACAGAAGTGTCTACCATTAGTATCACTGTATTCACTCATTTCATCACGTGGCAAATTTTCTTCAAGCCATTGTAAAGTATTGGAATTTTCTGTGTAAAAAAAAAATATATATTACTTTTAGTGTACCTAATACAGAACGTTTAGGTAAGTTTTGTTGTTACTGTTGTGTAGGTCTGCTGCTTCTTGGTCTGCAGTTTCTGTGAGGTAATTATGTTGGAGGCATATCTTTTTTGTTTTGGTATATTCCATTCTAGTACATATTCTATTTAAATGGACAGTTCATGTCTTACAAATATAGGTTCCACTTCTTATTTATTATCACATATAATGTGTTCATGTGCTGCTTTTTGAACGTGTTCAGTGTTTATATGGCATGATAGAACAATCTAAGATACCCCCTGAGTTTTTGGGTAGTGTTGATGTTGTCCGCGTCCGTCTGTGGACATACACACAGTCCGGGGACATCAAAATCACTAGAAGGGGGTTCAGTATATTCTATGTTACATGTATATAAAGTAAGGGAATCCTAGTAAACATCTATCAAATTCACACTATGTATATGTATATTCAGTAAAAAAAAAAAAAAAACTTTGATAAAGGGAGGTTAAGTTGTTAAAGGGATGTTATGGTTCCAAGTAAAACCGAAAAAAACCCTGAAATTTGCTAGTTATGGTAAGCTAAGCAACCATAACTCGCCCCACCACCAAGTGAATGCACATGTGATATCATTTGTGATGTCATCAATGACATTTGTGATGTCATGTTTGATGTCCTGGGTGTTATTCTTAGCAATGCACAGTGGTGGCGCGAGTTATGGTTGCTTAGCTTACCATAACTAGACTATTTCATGGGTTTTTGGGTTTTACTTGGAACCATAACGTCCCTTTAGCAAAGTTTTTTTACTGAATTTCATAGTTTTTTAGTAGCACAACTTAACCATAAAGTCCCTTTAACAAAGTTTTTTTTTACTGAATGTAATATATAAATACATTTACAAACAAATTAGTAGAAATAAATAGAAACAGACACATGCTGAACAATAATTATTTACTACGTTTTAATAAAAACATATATATATGTATAAAAAAAAAAATGAAGTTTTAAAGTGGAACATTTGCCTGAAACCATGTACATGGATGTATATTTCTTTCTGTATGTCTTCTGTAAGTGATTAATATGTTAAAATTGAAATAAAAAACATAGGGCCCGATTCTTGGAAATATTTGCGTGTAAAATAAGGTATTTGCGTGCCAATCTGGCGCATATCGACTTTTGGCGATTCATGAAACCGAATTCACAGGACTTTTCCGAGACTCGGCATGTCTCTGCGAGTGGACGCTTGTCTTGTGCGAGAGGGCTGAGTAGGGGGTGGGACTCAGAAAAAGAGGAAGAACAAGGGAAAAAGTGGCCGCTACGAGGGATGGGCCGCAGTCAGTCTATAGCATGCCCACAAATGCGCACAACAAAGCATATTCATGGATGTGACTGCGCAACCTCTCGCCTGCGAAATGCCCATGCAAATCCCTCGATCTCTCTGCCACCCGCAAGCAGGCATACAGACACCTGTGCATAGGAATGGGAGTGCAGAGTTGGCTGTGCATGTCAGGTTTAGATGTGCGTCTACACAGCTGGGGATCCGATCAGACTGCACATATGCAGTGTAATGTGGTGCAGGAACGGTTTACAGGGGTTCGTACATAGATTTCCTGAGTATTACCTAAGTTACGAAAAATGGTACACATGCCGTCAGATGGCCGGTACCAGTTATTGGTGAACCCGCACAGGGTCCCCAAGATGCAGGCCTGCTTGCAAGGGAACCCACACACTGTTTGAGGGTGCTTGTATTTGCTCCTGGGGAGCATTCAAAGGTAGCTGTTTTGGCTGTTTTTGCTTTGGGTGGGGGCGTGCTGGGGCATTTTGGCAGCAACATGCTTATCCGGTTACTTTGTTTTGTAAATTCCATGAATGCATGGGCTGTGCATTTTTTATTCTGTGTGCAGGCTCATGCAGTGTCCTTCTCAGCGCGCAGCCTCTGCGTGATAAATGCACACTTTTCCATGAATCGGGCCCCTAATGTACAAAGTAAAAGTAATCTTTAAATAGTGCCCAATTTTATAATACATTGACTTTTGTGTATGTCATAGATGATGTAATTAGTTATGTGACCAGTGATGTCATCAGTGGTGTCATCATTGTGGTCATAGGCTGCGCAACAGGGGGTGCAAAGTTAATGTGGCTTTAGCTGAATTTCAGGGGTTTTGATATGTTAAGTTCTTACCTTAACTTTCTTGCAGCTAACGTGTTTTGCTTGAAAATATATTAACTGCAAACCTTCTATGGCTTTCCATTGATGAGTAGTGAGGCGTTCAGTCATATTGATGACTTGCAGAACAGGTACGGGTAACATTACCACAGTCTACACATTGTCCTCACCAGTTCCTTGGAAAATCTTTGAGCAGGCCCTTCTCTTTCACTGACATCTGCTTTGAATAATCATTTACTGGAAATGAATAAGACACATGGTGACTATTTGATTGTCTTTCTTACAGGAGGCTTCATGGTTCAATAGTAGCCCACTGTTGGATGCTGGGAGTCACACAAAGCATCGAGGGATTGGGGTCGGGAGATGCATAGGAATAATGAGCAAACCTCCAAAATGTACGAATCAGTGACTGTGTAGGAGAAATCTCCAAATAGTTCCACATCTGAAAATGAATAGGCAAAAATGTGGTCATGAGGAGGCAAATGAAGGTTGGGTGAAAACAAGGCAATATTTATATTTTCTAACCTCCACTCAACATTTCTTTTCAGTGGAACCTCAGTTTTATTCATTTTCGGAGGTAATATACTGGGTAAGGTGGAGGTTGTGGAAGGGTGTCGGCCCCAGAACATTGTGTACAGAAATCCTGCAGTGTGAGGTTCCCATGGGTAACACAGCAGCAGCAGATTGTGTGGCAGGAAGATCTGTCAGTTCTTAGAGCTGGGAGAGAAACTCAGTATATTAAATACCTGTTGCAGCAACCAGCATTATCTGGAGGTTTGAATCTTGTGGGGGTTTACTCAAGTGTTTTCCTTCTCATAGGCAATACAGGAGCAAGTTAAAATAGTATTAATTCTTTATTAGTGGGATATATGCATTTTGTCTTTGAAGAAGGAGAAGGAGAAGTTTCTAAAAGAATAAAATAACAGTAGTGAAAAAATGAGACAGTGTGTCTCAACCTACTCCCTGGGGATCCCGTACTCAGGTGGCCAGGGAAAGCCCATTGCTTCTTGAACCCAACCCTTGGTGTGGACAGGTGAGGGAGGATCACCTTTGTAGGGGGTACACAGTGGTGGGGTTGTAGTGCCTGATGGTGAGACATGGTATCCCCCCTTTTGTCCTGACCCATCAAACCCCTATCCCCGCTTATTTTATGGGAAACTACAACTCCCATAATCGCTCCCCACTTCACATTGACAACACCTCTGAGCCGAGGAAGATGAGGAATGTGGCCAGGAGGATTACCTATACTGACTTGCAATGGCTCTGTCCCTCTAAAGAGATCAGGCACAGTCAGGCACATAATACAAATTACATACACCTGCCATTTGTTAACTCTCCCTGTCAGGATAAAAGGGGGTGCACACAGGCACACTATGAGTGAATCTCGGTGCGAAAAGGAACATCTCTTTCAGGCTGATGCAAACCATGCCAGGTACAACTTGGCTCCTTCCTATCCTCTATCTCGCTCTCTACCTGTTCCCCAGGGGTCTAAGCTCTCAACATGGCTTTTCAACCAATACCTGGCAACTCTTGACTATGCATTTTCATTTTCTGCTCAAATGTCCAGTGCTATGCTGACGACACCCAACTCATTTTCAGGCTTCCCTCAACCACCTCCTCTCCTTCCCTCATCTCGGACTGCCTAATCGCCATTCAAAATTGGTGTGCCGCAACTGATCTTTGTTTAAACACCAACAAGACTTAGATCCTCCTCATTGGTACACCTCCTCCATCCTTTCCCCTCACTCTCTGGCCGGCCTCCCTTGGCCCTCCTCCTGCCCCTACCTGTGAAGCTAAGAGCCTCTGTGTCATCTTTGACTCTACTCTTTCCTTCTCCGCACATATCTCTGATGTCTCCAAAAAGTCCAACTTCTTACTGCACCTCCTTAAAGGCACGCTTCCTTTCCTCTCCTTCCCTCAGAAGCTTCTTGTCTCCCAAGCTCTGATTCTCTCTAGGTTGGAATACTGTAACAGCCTCTTTCTGAATCTATGTGCTTCCACTCTCCGCCCTTTACAACTAATCCAGAACAGGACTGCAAGACTTGTCCTTGGCTTCAAGCCCTGGGATCATATCTCTCCGGCTCTGAAATCCCTTCATTGGCTCCCTGTGTTGCAAGGATTAAATTTAAAAACCTTTGCATTGTCCACAAGGCTTTCTGGGGCTTGGGTTCCAAATTACCTTCAACTATCCCTCCGTAAATACCTCCACTCTAGAGTTTTTCACTCCTCTACCTCCAACTCCCTCACGTCAGTCATTTTTCAAAGAAACAAGCTGGTGGTAGATCTCTGTCGTCGGCGGGGTCCTCCTTCTGGAACTGCCTACCTGCCACCTTGAAACTTGAGGAGAACCATCTACGGTTCCGGAAGCTCCTCAAGACCTTCCTCTTCGCCTCTGCCTTTGCCCCTCTTCTCCCCTGCTGATCTGCTTTCTCTCTCAGCATTGCTGCACTTGTCCACCCTCTTCCCTTCAGGCCCAGGTACCTGCTCACCCTGCCACCCTCCTACACTGCCTCCTGGCCACCCCTTACAGTGGGGCCTGTATCTGTACCCATTCAGCCCCCCCACTCTGCACTTATCAGATACTCCCTATCTGACTAACCGTGCACTTGGCCACTCACAGGCTGCACTAACACTGCTTTGGATCACCTTATTTATTTATTTTACTTATTATTTATCTTGACCTCTTCTATGTTCTGCACTTCCCAAATTCTCCCCCTCCCATGCACTTTCCCCCTTTTCCCTTCCCCATGCGCTTGCACGTTCTGAATGTCACTGGGCCTATTAAGATCATTGTTTTTGTTTTCTCCCCAGTTCCCCTCTCTTTGCCTGGTCGCGCTCTGAAATACCTGTGTACGAGTGTGATATAAATAAAATATCATATCATATCATATCATGCTGTGGAACTTGGAAAGTCAAGGGGCTGATCGGCTGCTGCAGGGACCGAGAGAGAGCCAGGTGAGAAATCCATTCTCTCGGGAAGCCGTAAGCACTCCATGACTGCAAATAAGTGAGTGTAAAAGAGAAACCTTCAAATTGATTCCAGGCAGCCCACTAGCCTCAGGGCGAACAAAAGAGTTGGGGAGGAGCAGAGGAGGTGTTGGTAATGGCCTTGACTGCTACGGGGAAAGCATTGAAGATAGAAGCCCAATTAACACGACCAGTTTGTGTTAAGAGCAACAGAGGCATGTAACAAGAGTTGAAGGTTGTGCGTCTGCCAATACAAAACACATAATGAAGAGAACAATGATTGAAGGCTGAGAAAAGTATACAAAATAACAGAGTGGTCTCCGAAGCGGAATTGCATGTTCAAAAGTCTCTGTGAAATGATTTGAGTAACGCAAAGTGGGAAACAAAGGCAAGAACGTTACTACAACCCTGAAGGAGAGTTGATTGAGTGCAGAGCAATCTTAATGAACTTTGAAAATCACAAAGAGGGCAAAAGTAAAGAGGACATGAACTATGAAAGATGCCAATAGGGCAAAAGTAAAACTACAAATAACAAGAGCCATTGGTGCTGTGTGTGAACTTTCAAAGAATTCAAGAAGGCAAAATTAAAACTACAAGTTACAAGGAGCATTGCTGTTGTGAAGATTGTTAATTCTCACATTGTTAAAAAGGAGGTTGAAGCGGTCATGCATGTTTAATAGTGCCAAAGTGAAAATCAAGAGCCGAGCTGTGTTTTATGGTAAGACGGACGATGCCTACATAATTGATTAGACTGTCAAAAGCTTGAAAACCAAACCTGAACTGTTGAATTGTACCAGCAGGCTTAGTGTGCAAGATAGATTGAACTGTGCCATCCACCTATCCTTTTTAAGAAACACTCAAGACCCTGTGCTTCTGAACATGGGGAAGGGAGTTGTTACCTAAGCCATTCTGACATTTCTTTTAAGACACTGTTTTTCCTTTTTTTATTCCCTTTACACATTTGTCATTTGAGAAGGAGGTCGAAGTTTGGATTTCTTAGTATGGGTCTTTTTTATTTTAACTAGACTGACTTGGATTTGTTTATTGTTTATTTCATGGTTGAGACTACTCCCATTTTAGAGTTAGGGCCAGTTAGGAATTTCACCAACCCCAGTAATCTAAAAAAATAAAGGTTTTCGAAACTTGCATCTATTGTCTCTGTGTCTACCGTTGAAACCATGCTTTCCTTACACAGTGAAATGTGACTATGGGATAAGATGGATATTGAACAAATGCATACAACACTTAGGAAACAATATTTGCATTCCTGTATTCTGAAGGGATGGCTGTTTTAAAGGAGGAAATAATCTCCCTTTTGCTTGGTTAATTCAAAAAGGCAATATGCAAATGTTTGCAACTCTGCCTTTCCCCACATTTCAACAATTGACTCTACTTTAAAGGTTTGGAAAAGTGTTAATGTACAATCTCCAGGACAACAATTCACATTGCGTGCATTAGATTGCAATACAAAAACATGTATTGGCTTGAAAAGGCAGACAAGGCACTGTTCAAGAAAACACAAGCATTTGCAAAACCATCAGTTTTGGCTTTTTTGTGGACACTGCCACAATGATGCTACCTGGCCGTAAAACAGCATCAACTTGAAAATTATGTGAGTAGTTGTACATATGATGCCAGTGTCTGGCAAATGCCGGTTTAGTATCTATATAAAATACAAAACTATTGGCTATGCAAATGCTTGTTTCTCGCAGGACTTCAGAGTGAATAACAGATACAAAGATTGCTTACAAATCAATTGGTTAAAAAAGGACATGGTTGGGGCATTTTTTTAACACCAGTATCTTATTTACAGCCGCAATTAAGCCTATTACCCTCAGAAGACTATTTGGAAATTACACCTTAGACCCCAAACAGTACACAGTTTTCATGTTACTCCATGAAAAAGCAGCTCAAAGAGATCCCAGGGGATAGGGTTTTTTTTGGGTAAGGAGGGACAGTTAGTGGGTCGGAATTGATATAGGGAACAGAAACGTGTGTATGTGAGGCAAAAGGGACACTTGTCCTGAGCACTCACCAAAGGGGGTGAGGGGGCTCTCAAGGCTGCTAGAGTAATTTCCAATTGTTCACCAAACTTAAAATATCACAAATCAGGATATCTTTTATTGTGTGGTTCTGAGGTTCTATACTTAGTGCCTGCCCGTTGTTGACAAGTACATTATGGGCCTCATTCCGAGGTTGGTGCTAGTCATGGCGCTATTAGCGCCATGACTTTCACCTTTACCGGTACCGTGTCCACCCTGGTTCAATTGGGTCTTACCGGTCTAGTCTGACCTTTGCGGGACGGGTAAGTCCCCATTGAAAATGTTAATCCCCATTCCCATTTGAACCCCCATAGGGCTCAATGGGAATGGGGAGGGTGCTAATAACGGTACTGTGAATTACGGTACCGTTATTTGCTCTGAAGTCCCTTTACGGGTCCCGTCCCTAACGCCTGCTAAAACCAGGCGTTAAGGAAGGACCCGCAAAGGGACCTCGGAATAGGGTGCAAAGGGATTACCGGCACCGGTGCCATTACTGGTGCCCGATATCCCTTTGCGACCGGTTCGTAATGACCCCTATGTTTTGATAAATTCATCCTGTAATGTTTTCTGTGTTATTTTATTTATTTGAATTTATAAAGCGCACTACAGCCCACAGGTATCGAGCCGTTATGAAGGACATGAATGAAGGCTTGATTCAGGTTTACATGAATGCAGCTCAAGAAGTTACTTAATGCAGAGTGCTCAGTTACATTTACAGGAAAACAGACAATGTGTACAGAAGCTTACAAATGAATGTGAGGAACATTTCATACAAAGAGCCTGGTTTTGATAGCTTTCCTGAAAGCTGAGTGAGAGTCAGTCTGTCGGAGTTCCAGGAGTAGAGAGTTCCAGAAGGTAGCAGCCATATTTGCAAACCTAGTGCCACCCACCCGCACTCTGCGTGTGCGTGTAAAATACAAAATTACAGCAAGGCTGGGCCTGGCCTTTCCTATGTCTGAAGTTGATAAAGCTGCATATATGTACTTTGTTTGTTTTATAGCACAAGAGGTGCAATTATCAGCAATGTGCCTGCACCAGATAGTGCTTGTTATAAAAACAAGCATAGCATCAGTATGGTGAAGGTCAGTTCAGATGGGGAGCTGTAAAACCTGGGAAGCCAGCTCCAATGAAGAGCACAAAGTATTAGTCCAGAGAAATTATTCAGTACCCAGAGTCAAGATGGTGGAACCAAAACATTAATCCTGACTTTGGCAGCAGACTACACAGTGAGTCTTGACAAATCATCATCAGTGACATTACTGTGCTGTCTTCTGAAAAAGGGTTAGACTTTTCACATGAGTGTGGCATTGTTTAGACCTCTACCTTATTTTGTTTATGTGAAAGCAATTGGAAGGGGTTCTAGACAGAAGAAAGTGGACCAGATATCGCAGGCAACCATATTTCAAGGTCTGTTCATTTGGCACCAAATAATGCTTTTTGGTACAATTCAAAGGTTTTTCTGCACGTTTATACATAACAGTTTCACAAGTCTGTGTCTTGGGTGTAATTAAAGCTTTGAAATATGAAAGAGATACCCAGATACAATATTTTAAGATCACCTGAAATAGAATGATGGTGCTTATATACTTCTTTTGAGAAAGGAGACAGTGAATCTAGAATCATTCCAATTTTGCATTATACACTTCTGTAACATTTTGCTTTTAAAGATTGTCATGTTGTGTTATGTGAGTTGTGTACTTTCCAAATCAGTTTTATACAAAGGGATTATTTTAGTTTATAGTAAGAACTGTAAACAAAAGTGGTGAAGTGCATAAAATGCAAAATAGGCTGAAATCCCACGATCACATGTCAACCAATGTGTGATCTTGAGAATCTCATTTAATCTCGTATCGCTTAATCTGTCAAAATTGCCAGTCCCTAAACCATTCAAAATTGTCACCCTTGAGAGTAATTTCATTCTGAGGGTATAATCTTCAAAAAAGCCTCACTCATGTTTTACTGAATACAGTGTTGCTTCCTCTATAATAATAGTGAGCATCAGTAGATGCACACCACAGCAATTATTTTCTTTCTTTCTTTCTTTCTTTCTTTCTTTCTTTCTTTCTTTCTTTCTTTCTTTCTTTCTTTCTTTCTTTCTTTCTTTCTTTCTTTCTTTCTTTCTTTCTTTCTTTCTTTCTTGCCTATACACAAGTGTTTCTAGGTGCCACAAGACAAGATGGGCAGGAATTATACATATATGACTTGCACGCCGGATGAATATGCGAGCATTGGGGGAAAGTCTCCGAGTGGTGTGTAGAGCTTGGATGACAATAAAGGGAACTCCGGCGTGGGACGAAGCGGTTGCAAATGAGAAGGAACGCCAGAGGTTGGGCGAGTTAAAGTATTTGTTACTTAAGTAACAAAAGAGGGGAAATGTATGGGAGGATAGGGCTGTAGGCCCCCTACCTCACATTGCCCACCTACGTGAGGCTCATGACTCGTCAGCAGCCCCCCATGCACCTGTGCCCGGGAGGCAGGATGGCTACTGATCGACACGTGAGGCCACCCGATCCGTGGTATAACACAACATAGACGCCATTTTGTAAACGCCAAGACTCCATTTTAGATATCCCGACCCGTGCCCAAGCGAAATAACTTGCGGCCCAAAGCTGAAGCTTGGCCCCCGCTGACCGCGCACAGAGAGCCTCGCACTTCCCCCGCGCCTCCACCCCATGGCAGGTCCGCTGAAGGCCTGTTCTCACGAGCAAACAGACACAAACAAGTATCAGAACAAACACTTTATCGTTTACCTTCCACAGTACATCACTGCCCTAGAAGGGGCCTGACTTGTACCCGGAGTCTGCAAAATAACAAGAACCATCCCAATCAAACAAGCCCCGACCCTGCATCTAACCCCCAACATTTAAAATATATGGTGTCCATGACCTCCCTCCATGAACCCCTGCCCAGATCCCCCAGCTGAAGTGCTAACCACACATACCAAACCACAATGGTTCACAGGGTTGTTTGCAAATGCTAAAATGGGTATTGGAAAGGGATAAAACTTATAAAGTTATTAAAGCGAGGATGACCCCCGCCCGCCGCAAGACACCATGTGCCCTGAAGGTCTAATGTAAGCTCTCGATAGATCCCACCTCGTGCTAACTAATGGTTGCTGCTAATGTACAAAGGATAAAGCGAAAAGAAATACACAAAATGTTTGTGTATAATGTAGTGAAATACGTTTTAAAAGTGGAGGACGGTCCTCAAGAATGTTGAGCTAGTTTTTGCTATAAACAAAAATGCAAACAAACATATTGCTTCCATGCTCCTGAGTAAACAATCCAACCTGACGCTACCTCACGTTTGTTATTCGTCTGCCTGTCCTATGAATAATCAGTATGTTTTCAATTAACGTTATGTATCGCGTGTGCTACTGCCAACCTCCATTGTTATGAATGAAGAAATATATGAATTTACAAACGATAGAAACATGTAATCATCCTAATGCTATTAATGTTAACATCTATACCC
This sequence comes from Ambystoma mexicanum, assembly GCF_040938575.1. Lineage (NCBI taxonomy): Eukaryota > Metazoa > Chordata > Amphibia > Caudata > Ambystomatidae > Ambystoma > Ambystoma mexicanum. Next base: position 850,241,685 of record NC_090929.1, on the reverse strand, counting down.
TCTTATGGTATATTGTGGAGCCCAGTGAATAGAGAATCGCTTGGAGTTACAAGGCCATCTCCCCCTCCTCCCGCCAAGGCCCGCTAGGGCTTGCTGGTGTTCGAACAGCACAGCTTTGCTTCCCTGCATTTCTGCTGGACCCGCTTCAAGTATTTACCTCCCATATGTCAGAGGCTGCCATGGCTGGGCCAAGTGAATTATGTGCTACCTGGTCCTAAATCTCACTGCCTTTGAGGGGCCAGAAATGTACCCTTACTGATCCAATAGCACTCAAGTTCACCCCAAATTAACGGGCCATAGAGACAGTCATTCACCCCTGTACTAACATGTTGTAAAACAATCCCTCACCACATCTAACAGAATAGAATGACAAGGCAGTTTACACCGTGCCCTCTGTCAAGACACCTGTACTTATGAGACCGAATCATTAGGTCAAGAGAAATTGTACACTGATGTATTGGTGAAGCTTCACATTGCATGCTGTCTTTCCTTCTCCCACTTGACCTTAGATTACCATATTGTAGGATTTGCAGGACAACTGGAATTGTATAAAGTGATGAGTGTGTATGTGTGTGTGGCCACAAGGGCAAAGTGTTAGTGCAGCCACTAATCATCGACACAGACCGCGTCTGGCTTGGCAGCTCCACCCCGATGAGCCCAGCTGACCCGTCCACCCCACGTTGGCACCACACAGACGTCCACCACATCGCCTATAATTTAGTCAACGCCACCCAATCCCTGAGACTATGTGCCCCCTATAGCTTACAGGATACATGACATATTTTTGTAATAAATATGACTGTTTTTGTTATTGTCAGACAGAGCGCTCTCGGAGCTTGCAGAGTCCTTTGCATGCCCTATACCAATTTATATAAAAATCCTTTTACTTCACCCGCACTTGGTCCTGGTCTCATTCCCTTCTGGGGTGTGTCCTTAATTGCCTCTCACTGAGGGGGGCTACTGCCATGTGGGGGACGCTTACTTTCAGTGGTGACCCCGAAGGCGTGATTTGTTTTTTTATTGTCCCCTTTTGGCACGACACGTTCCGGGCCGCAGTGGAGACGCACAGTGCGCCGACTCAAAGTGATGCCCGCCTATGGCAACTGGTATGCTTAGACATGCGCACGCAGTAGGCCGAAAGGGTATGGGTCCCGCTCCAAAAAACCCTTTAGTACCACTCGCCAGAGCCGGGGGGCAGCCATTGAGTATGAGGCAGTGCCGCTTGGACGGACCCAGTCCGGAGACTATCAGATCAAGGCGGGCACGTGAGTATTAAGTGCGAGTGACAATAAAAGGAGAAGGGGGAGGGAGCCAGATTATACGAGGTCAGGTAGAGGTGAACTAACGGGTACTTGCAACTATCAATACTATTCTCTTTCTCTGCGCATATGGCCATTAGGATAATAAGTTGAAAAAGGGAAGATAAAGACGGGAACGTAGCTCTGCAAGGGGGTAGAAGGCAGCGCCACATAGTGCTATCTTGACTAGTACTGGGAATAAGTTGAATATTGGAAAATAAAAGCGAGGGTGTCTAAAAAAGGGAGACATGGTGTATACATTAGAAACTGCTTTTTCTCTTCTTCACTCGGGGTGAATAAATACTAGGGGAAACGATACAACCTCTAAGGGTGAAAGGGGAGAATTGGGTGAGGGTCAAAAGACCTTGTTACAGAAAAACTGCAGGGCATGAAAAGGGAGGGTCAATGTTATGTGTTGTATTTTAAACATTGTTGAATATCTGTCTCGTATTGCATGTGCTATGCTATATCTGTTCCAAAATTGACTAATAAACAGATGATGTTAAATTAATGGCACTAGAAGATTTTATGTTATGGTCATTGTAAGTGTGACCCGGTAAGACTTAAGGCATTAATATTGTAAGAACGTATTTACACATTTTTAGAATTTATAGTGATAAGAGATATACACGAGAGTCACAGTAATAGTCATAGACAAGGCAGGAAGGTGAGCCATGAAAGCATAACATGGGGGCGGAAACACCCCTGACGCATAGCTGTAAAAACTTACCTGGCTTTGCAGAACGTATAACTAAGTACCATGACCAATGGGTCACGGACCTAAAAGGGGAGGGGCTCCCACAGGTATGGCCACAAGGAGGGTCATTTGATAAAAGTATCTTGGACATGGTAGCCACAAATATATTTATCAAATACAAGGGAAAACAGTTTCATAACAAAAGGGAAATATTGGACCTGTGGACACTGTTTGAAGAGGTGCCCCCACTCAAAAAGAAAGATATAGTACTCAATCAGACCAACCCTATAACCACCCCCTTGATAGCGACTGAAAGTGAAGGTGAGAGAGGGGGGCAGAAGGGCCAGTAGAGGTAACACGGATATACCCCCTCCTAAACAAACCAGTGCCTGCTGAAGGGTATAGTGATCCCAAATATGTGCCCACCACAACCCCACAGCTGCCCCACGAACAACTGCACCACCACCCTATGAGTGCCCCAGATCTAGTGAACAGGTAAGTACCCCTGCAGTAGACATTGAAAAATTAACAGAAGACTTAGATTCCAGGCTCTCAATGGCCAGAGATGAGCTATCTAGAATATGAAATATATGTGAACAAAGAGGACTAGCATGTCAAGAACAGAACCAACATCTGGGGCACAAAGACTCAACAGGTCCTCGGAGGAAGGGTGGAAGAAGGGAGAAATACTATTTAGAATACAGGAACAATCGACTAGAATAATAGAGTTGGAGTCACATGATCTCGGAGAAAACGCAGGAGAAGAAGAGATGGCCAGTGGGATAATGGAAGACCTTTGGTGTGATATAGAGGACGAGGAGCAAGAAGATAGAAGATTAGGGGCAGCAGTAGGGGCGAGTTAGAAAGGATGGATGACCCCCCACTGGGGAGAGCTATGGAAGAGGAGTGGACAGGGAGATTGACGGACAGAGTGGGAAGAATGGCTACATATGGGAAGAAAGGGTTGAAGGTGAGTAATGGAAAAGGAAGTAAAAGTAAACTACAGCTCCCCTTAATACATAGAGGAGGTGGGAGACCCAACTACATACCCTGGGCTCAGCTGGACAAAGCAAACTTACTAAAATCACTGCCCCCGTTATCGGGAGGAGCTACTAAGTAGATATCTGCATTAGAGAAGCATACTGCAGGGGCGCCACTAGCAGTGGGTGACATCAAAGGTTTATTAGTATCGGCGGTGGGTGACCAAGCAGATAGGGTTTGGGCAAAGGCCGGGTTCCCGGGAGTAACATTGGATTGTGACCACCATGATGGAGCTTCTTTTAATACAGTATGTGCGAGAGTGTGGGATGCTTTAAGAGAAACGTTCCCAGACACACCAGATTTACAGTCAGTGATGCAATGTACCATGAATGATGGGGAAGATGCTATGGACTTCATTCTTCGAGTGCAGGAGATGTGGTTAGCCAAGACGGGTACAGACTGGGACCAATCAACGTCCCTATTCTACTTTATAATAAAGAGAGCGCTCCCAAAAGAAGTGCAGAAAGCACTCGACAAAAGAGCAGGGATTGAAGCGAAGGGTTGGCCAGAAATTCAAAGCATAATAGTCCACCACTGCAAAAGAATAAAGGAAAGAGAGAAGGTTGGCAGACGAGGCGATGCTAGTACAAATGAAACTGGTGAAGGTCGGTGCAGCCGTAGCAGCCCTCCCCCTAGATAGGGATGGAGAGAATGAGGAGGGAATGGTAGCGATACAAGGGAGGATGGCAGCGAATTGGACAGGCAACGGGCAGACACAGTGGAATGGACAGGAGCAGTACGGAGGACTGCAGTGGCAAATGTGGGCTCCCCGCGGAGGACGAGGTGGGTACAGGGGATGTAGAGGGGGTGGTCAAGGGTACGGAGGAAATAGCAGGTATGGGGGCAAATATCTAAGGGGGGACAAGGGAACTGTTGGAATTGTGGAAGGTGGGGACACTTCTTACGTGAATGGAGAAACAGGCCAGCACTAATTACCAAGATGGTCACCCACACCCGGGGAGTCCGGATGGGTTACCCATGGGAGGGGGACAAGGGCAACATGAGCAAAGGTACCCAGACCAACAAAAAGGGAACAACCACATAATGTACAACAGCACCCACAAAGCCGTGAACATACTGTTCCTCCCTTCTCTTTGGACTCCCCTCCTCTCATCTCTCCCCACTCAAATCCATCTACCACTCTACCATCCGCTCCCTCTGCCTTCTCTCACCTCTTGATTCCATCTCCTCTTCTCTCACCTCTTTAGGTTGGCTCCCGTTTCACTCCCAGCTCAAATTCAAGTTCCTCTGTCTTGTCTTCAAATCCCTCTATGGTCTTGCCCCCCCTATCTCTCCTCCCTTCTCACCTTCTATACCCCTTCTCGTTCTCTCTGTTCTGCTAATCTTTTCCTACACTCTCCTCCTCCACCTCCCTGTGCCCCCTCCTGCTTCCGATCTTTCCAACTCCTTGCTCCCTTCCCACTGGAACTGCCTCCTACTTCACATCCGTTCTTCTCTCAAATCTTACCTTTTTAACTCATCTCCCTAGCACTCTTCGTTTCCTCTCGTTCTTCTCCCTCACCTTCAGTCCTCTCCTCCTACCACTGCTCTTCCCTTCCCTCTCTACCTGCTTCCTCCCCACCCCCTACTCTCATATAGTCCCACTCGTTCCTCTCCTCTTCCTCATTCACTTTTACATTCCCTTTTCTCCTGCTCTTACCCCCACTAACTCCTACCTTTCCTCGCTCACCCTGCTCCTCCCTACTCCCTCCTCACCTCTGCAATATTGAAAATTGTTCTTTATGCTGTTTTAGAGTTATGATTCAATTGCCATCTTATGCTTGTTGTATTTTGCCTGTTCTTATGTAAAGCACTTTGGATTAAAGGGCTATATAACTTCAGTAAATACAAATACAAAAGCAAACGGTGCACCTACACCATACAGAGGAGTTGCAATGGCATCGGGTAATGTCTTTAAACAAGGGGGGACCACGAGACACCCAGCATAGGACAGCCCACAGAGAGCACTTGCGTGTCCAGTCCTATCTACGACCTTCAATGCAGCAGAGGAACCATTGATAGGGGCACAGATAGGGAATAAACAGTTCATTTTCATGGTAGATTCGGGAGCTGAGAAATCAAGTTTTTGTGAAGGCTGGTTTCCGCTATCTAATCGTAAATTGGAGACGCAGGGGTTCTCTGGGGCTGTTGTAAAAGTTCCTTATACAGAAGATGTTCAGGCCAATTCATGGAATTAATGTGCGCTGAAAATTTCCCCGCAAGCATGCGAAAGCGTGCGAATCGCAGCGCAAGTGCGGAAATCACAGCGAAACCCGCGCTCAGCGATTCATGGAAGTCCGTAAGCGTGTAAATCCATGGCTGTGTGCTAAAATCCTGCATGGCACACGCTGGCGCACACGTCTTCAAACAGTGTGCGCTACGCGCATAGCGAAGGCGCACATAGTGCAGCGCACACAACAAACGTAGGCGTAACACGGGGCGTAACACGCGGAATGGGGAACAACGCTTGAAAATGTGGGCGTCACGGGGGAAGTACAGAAGGCAAATGCGCAGAACACCCACACGCGCGCCTACAACACATATTCATGGAATCAAACGGGGCTAACACATGCGCAAAAAAAGACGCGCTAATCCGGAAACACGTACGCCAGCAGGAAGCAGGCGTATGTGGACCTGCGCAGCATAATAGTGCGCGCAAACAACAAACAAGCTCAGATGCTAAAATGAATATACCATTCCTTGCAGCAGTGGTTGTGGGATACCGCAGGAGGAGGAGGAGGATAGTCAGGGCCAGAATGTTTACACACAGAACCAGCCTTTTTGGGATGCCTGATGACCAGGTGTATGGGAGGTACAGGTTTCCACCTCACATAATACTCGACCTGGTGAGTGAGTGGGAGGATGACCTCACATCACCCACCCTGTGCTCCCAAGCACTGAGCCCCTTGGAAAAGGTGCTCAATGTACAGCACTTCTTGGCCACTGGTTCATTTCAGCGGACAAGTGCCATAGTGGGGGGGTGTCACAGGCCATGCAGTCACGCTGCCTGCACCAGGTGTTGTCCATCATGACTGCATGCCCATCCGTCCGCAGGCACATATACCTGCCCAGAACACCTGCAGAAAGGCAGGCTGTCGCCCAGGTTTTTACGGGTTGGCACACTTACCCAAAGTGCTAGGTGCCATTGACTGCACCCATGTGGCTCTACGTCCTCCCAGGGCAACTGAGCACATCTACAGAAACCGCAAGCACTGGCATTCCATCAACATGCAGGTAGTATGTGATGCCAAGGGAATTATCACCTCAGTATATGCCAACTATCCTCAGTCCACCCATGACAGTTTCTTTTACAGAATGTCAACCCTAACCGGGACCTAGAAGCTGGGCGGCATGGCGATACATGGCTGCTTGGTGAGTATAAATGCCCCTGCACATGCATGAATGTAGATACTGAGTAATGTCACAACCCCACTAATGATACCCATCATCACCTCCCCAGGGGACAGTACCTACCCTCTGAACACCCACATGATGACGCCAATTCGGAACCCCACCACACCACCCGAGGTAAGATACAACACAGCCCATTTTGTAACCAGGGGCATAGTGGAGCGCACATTCGGAGTGCTCAAGTCACGCTTTCGCTCCCTTGACCGCTCTGGTGTGCAGCTGCTATACGCGACCCCAGTAGTGTGCAGGATCATAGTGGCAACATATGTCCTGCACAACGTTGCAACACGCCGGGACCTGCCGGTGGACATGGTGGTGCCCCCACATCCCCAACCACAAGCACAGCCACTGCGCATGGGAGGGGAAAGGGCATGTGGTGAGGCAGCCCATACGCAGCTGGTGGCTAATTACTTCACCTAAAATCACACCCTGTGGAGTGCACACAGCCCTGGCACATACCAGCTGACAATCAATGATGATGACATAAGGGACAGTCAACTGTCACAACTATACCAGCCTGAGATTGGTCACCTGGAAGTGTTAGATTCTGTGCATCCCTACCTACCGAAAGACAACCAATGCTGTGTCACAAAAAGACACACATTTATGCTGCATGAATGACTACCCCCTTGCAAAATACAACATTAAAATAGTGCCATGTCACCCAACCCCTCCCCATCTCCGCCACCCAACACACAATGGCATGTCTTGCAATGTGAAAGCAAACAAAGGAATGCACAACACATGACACAAGTCTCACAAAGTGCAGTGTACCAAATGGAAACAGGCCACAGACAATATGCTCCCAGTAATCAATAACAAACAGCACACATGACCAAATACTTACCAGCAACACAATGCAGCAACACAGCATGAAACTTTGCCAAAATATGACAGTACAAACTCAAAGTAATGTAAGTCATACAACCTCAATAAGCCAGCACATCGACCCCTTCCAACTCCAGAGTGTTGCTGTCAGGCAAATGTGTCAGTGTACTGCATACAACATGAACTGCATCTGCAAAGGAGATGGCCTTGTGAAGACATGAAGAAGGTACCTGTGGATAAGGAGGAAGACATGGATGCACAAGCAGTGTTCAATACAAAAACAAACCTAACTAGGGATGTCCACACAGTTATGACTACAGGCTGCCCACAAAGCTCATGGGAGCCCAATGTCACTGTGTAAGTCACTGTCACTTGGTCACAACCTTTGCAAGCCCATGGAAACAGGAAGCAGGAGGGGTGGGTGTGTCAGGAACCCAAGCATCTAACCCAAACACAGGACAAGCCTGCATGTGCCCAGCCGGAATACACAGTGGATGCCCACAGGAGCCACACAAGGCAATACACTGTAAAAAATAATAATAATAATAAATAAAATGGCCATGTGGGGGCCAGGGGAGGAGGGAGGCCACCCAGGAGGTCCAAGGACAGGGTGCACACCAACACCCACCTGTGTGGATGTTGTGGGCTCATGACCTCCATGGGCTCATGACCTGCATGGCTACGCTACTGTGGGAGAAGTGCTGCTGTCGCTCTCATCACCCTCTGCTGCTACATCAGGAGGTGGTGGTGCAATGGGAGGCAGCCCACACAAAGCCCTGGTATGGTCCTCCATGGCAGGCATGCGGGTGTGGAAGGTCTCGTTCTGGAGGATGATAGTATGGAGATCCCCATGCAACACCTAACGGGTTGCCTGCATTTCTGCACGCATGACCTCCTGTGATGCCCGGATCTCCTCCCGAGTTGCCTGCAGCTCAGCTAAGAGCGAATGTGTGAGCCGCTCCAGCTGCTGTTCTGTCCTCAAATTTGTGGAAGCCTCAAGTTCAACAAGAGTCTCCCTGAGGTTATGGAATTCTACCCTCAGGGCTTGCCTGTGGCCCTGTGACTCTATAGAAATGCTTCCCGCAGAGTCTCCAGTGCCGCCCGTCGGTCCCTGTTGGATGCCGACATGTCTTCCCTGTGTGATTGGCAAATGGAGTCTGTTGCCTGCTGTTGTTGTTCCATCTGCCTTTCAGGGGAGATAATGGAAGTGGCCACCATCTCCATTGCCTGAGCCATCATTTCAACTGATGCTGCCTGTTGGGTTGCCATACCATACATGGAGTTTTCCCATACAGTATTGCCTGGTGGCGTACGGCCACCGCGTCGGCGGGCACCACACCTGTTCGGGACAAGGCGATCTGCACCTTGCTGTGCTGGCACTGCCTGAGGCTGCAGGACTGCATTCCGCCTCTGATCTGCTGGCCCAGGAACAGGATCAGATGTTGTGGAGTGTGACCCTGCATCCGTAACCACCAAAGCGGACTTACCAACACTGACATCCCCATAGAGGGTTCTACCCCTGGTGCAGGTGGGTTGGACAGAACATAATCCCTGCCAGAAACACTCACCTGCAACGGCACATAAGTCTCATCATCCGATTCAGCACCTGAATAGAGGTCTGGAGAGGTGCACCCAGAGACACCCCTGGACAGTATGGTCTGTAGTAATATTGGGTTTTCACCCACCACCACACCACGTCCCCCACTGGTGCCCGGTTGTGCCTTAGATTCCTCCTGGGTCTGCACCATCTCCTCAACCTCAACAGCATCAAGTGCGTCATCACCTGCAAAAACAAGAAAGACAAAAAATGGAAACAGGCATTAGCACCATAGCACACACATAGGCCTGACAAGCCAGAGATCCAGTACATGATTTACACATGTCCCACATGACTATAACCCTGGCATGCATGCACTGTCACTGAGTTGGAAGGGGAGGCAAAAAGCAGACACTGATGACACCAAGATGGAAAAGCAACACATTTGCTGCATGCTGGGTAGCACTGGCATCACACATTAGCCTGTGAGTGGCATGTCCAAAACACATACATGACACATGTCAGCACACAGATGGCAGGTAGCATAGCCATGGTGCATTTGACAAGTACAGCCATATGTCAGTGAATGAGCACTGTCAGCCATCCATGTGAGATGGACATGATGAGATGAAATATGCTGCATAGTGTGACAAAATACACACGTGCCACTCACTGCAACACATCCAGTGTACAATAATACAGTGATTGCAGGCAGATGTACACATCAATGGTTGGTCACTTAAACTTGACAGGAAACAACTATCATGTACCACATACAAACAGGCACACAAAATCAATGTGAGCAGGCCAATACTCAATCAGCCTGAATGGTCTAATCATTTACATAACAAGGTAACAAATGTGGGCCAATGTGGGGTGTAATCAATGACAGAAGCATGTCACATATGTGACAATAGGGCTGAAAAATGTGTTGCAAAAGTGGGAGAATTGAAACAATGAGCCTGAACGAACACTGAAAAATTCTGAACAATGTTGCAAGATGACAGTTCAAGGGCAACTGCAGTAATGTGGTGCTAAATGGGTACTGTGGGCAGAAGGGATACTGTCATACCCAAATCCAAGGCCAGCGAATGCTTTGGAGGAAGCACATGGGTGAGCCATATCACTCAGGTGCACACACCCTCACCTGGCACTCATTCAGAACCCGTCACCCACACAACATACACATGGATTACACACACATGCATGGGCACTCACCGGAAAATGCGTCGTAATCTGGTAGGCCTCCCACGCCTTGGATCTGTTCCTCTGTGACGAAGGTTCCAGCAACAGACTCATGTTCAGTGAGTCGGTTGTCCTCTTGTGGAGACCCACCGCCAGTCACCAGAGTAGAAGCATGATTTGAGGCCAGATTGTTCTTTGCTCTGTGTTTCAGGTCATTCCACCGCTTGTAGCAATCATGAGCTGAGCACCTCACAAATCCAAGGGCACTAATGATGTCCGCGATGGTCTGCCAGTGTGCCTTAGGTTGACCAGGTGTGGTCTTGCACCCTGCAGTCACCACCATTTCGCGGCTATGTGCCGACACATATGCCACTAGCGCATCAAGTTTGGCGTCATTAAAGCTAGGCTTCCTTGATGTGCCGGAGTGTGTAGCTGTGTCTGGGGTCTCAGCCTGTAGTGCCAGAGCACCCTTCTTCCTCTTTTTCAAAGGTGGTGCGGAACCTGAGTGGCTTACGCCGCTCTGGTCATTAGGGCCAGAAGCGCTGGTGGACTGGGTACTAGGAGTTTGCGAACGCACAATAACCATAGGTCTTGGTGCAGGCATTGGCTGCAGGGTGATGTTGGCAGGGGCAACGTCGGTTTGATGGACCGGGACCGACACTGTCCCGGCTGGTCGCCTCCCAACCATGACACTGCTGTTGTTGTGCTTATGGGAGTAGCAGTAAACGATTGTCCTGGGCAATTGGGGGTGAAAGGGGTAGGGTACTAGATGGAATTTGGACCCTAGTGCTCTAGCAAGGCTGTCTGTGACCCCTGGGGGACGGTGACGGGTCACGCAACGTACAGGCACCCCGAAAACAGAAAATAATGTGCACGCAACCCCTCGTAGACCATGTGCATGGAAAAATGAACCCGCACTACCCTGTGGCACCCAGAAACACAAAAATAAGCGTACACGTGTTACACACAGCCTACAATGACCTCTGAAGGGGTACGCGACACACGGGGCAAGCACAGTTGGTAAATACGTGCGCGACTCACCGTTTGCTTGGAAAAAGAAAGTGAAAAAGACACGCGTGTGCGCGTTGGCAACACCCCCGCCAAAAGAAGAATAGTACGCTGTCTGAGAAAGGACAAAAGAAGTGAATGCTGTTTGAGGAAACAGGCCCAACAAAAAAAAATGAACGCTGTCAGAAGTAACAGGGAGTACGAACTTGAAACGCTGTGAAGTAATTGTGTGTGAACCGAAAAAAAGTACAGAATTCACCCACTCGCTCTCCACGAAAAGCACGTACAAGGAAATGGCGTCCTACACATACCTTTTAAACTTATGCACTAAGGGCCTTTCCTTGAATTACACGCAGACGTGCAAGTTTTTCACGTGCCAAATCACTCCATATCAAGCTGGCCACGCAACACACAGAAGACCACGCTCCTGCCCAGAAGGCCGAATTACTGCCTCCAGACCTCCGAGCACGCTCCCACCTGCCATCTGCTGCTGCCTGCCTGCTTCCCACGTGCCCTGCTATTTGGTGCCTGCACGTCATCCAGGGTTCCAGTTGCTGTGTCCACCCCTGCTGGAACAGAAGACTCCCGACTGGGATACCATCGCTACACAGCCCAGCCCCAGGACCCAGTTGCCCACCCACGCCTGCCTCGGGGGTCGCCATGTTGGGGCAAACACCATCTGAGACCACTGGCGACCCCCAGCCAGAGAGGCAGTGGGCCACCAGCTTTGGTGTCCTGGTGTCGCATGTCCTTGGGCATTTTGATGCCCTCTTCAGAACATCACGCGCCAACAAGGAAGGACGGCAGACGATCTGGGACGACGTAGTGGTTGCCATCAACGCGGAGGGGGTGGCAACCCGCAACATCAAGCATGTCGAGAAGCGCTGGGAAGACTTTAGGTCCAGGACCCTCTACAAGGACCGGCGCCTCGCAGAGGGGGGCCGAGTCAGCATGAGTGACATCCAGATGAGGGTCCTGGAACGCATATGCCCAGCGCTCCACACCCAGATCCTTCAGAGGAAGACCCGTCTGGAGTTGAGCGTTAAGTGGCCAAGCATTGGTGTGTGAGACAGGGCATGTTGCAGTGTACGGGTGGTCTGATACTTGCCTGTATGTGTGACATAGGCCATGTATGGATTTGTGTGTGCAGGGACATCATGGTCATGCATGTGAGACCAGTAATGTGTGAACCACATGGTAGGTGCATGTGTTACAATGCAACATGGGGAGCTGTATGCCAAATGCACACATGAAAGCATGCCAGTCTCTGTTATTGGACATGAGGGGTTTGTGAGGGATGGGTGCTGCTGTCATGTACATGTATGGTGCACATGTGTGTGTGTCTGAGAAGTGTGTGTGACTTTGAAACGCCATGATTGCATGACACATGTCCGTGATGATGTGTACATTTACTCATGCAGTGCAGTCATTGTTGTATGCACTGTGTCTATCCAATGTGTCTGCGGTGTACAAGCCATGATGCATGACCCATTTTGGTTAATAGAGGCCCTTGTACATGGATGCTGATGTTGATTGCAAGCGCTGTGCCTGTTTCTACATGTGTGTTGCGTGCATTCACCCATGTGTCGTGGAGGGACAGGATGGAAGTGACGTTTGACACAGCCACTCATGTTTTATTGCTTCCTGTCTAGAGGAATATTGTACTGTACCGTGATGCTTGTTTTCTATGTCACCCTCTACGCAGCGTCAAGTGAAGAAGAGGGCGGAGATGGCGCTGTGGAGCCAAGCGGCAGGAATGTCTCCACCGGGCGCCGACGCTAAGCCCAGCCACCCTCCCAGGACTTGCCATCATCCAGGAGCGAGGGGGCTGGTGCCACATCTGCTACTACTGCTGTGGCGGAAAGGGCCGGGTGAGCCCCCACAGCTTGCAATGGCGGAAGACGGTGTGGAGACATCCAGGTTGGTCATCTCTACAGAGGAGGAGGAGCCCGCAAATGAGCCACACATGGGGCCTGGTGGGGGTAGTACCACTGGTGCAAGTGGTGCAGTCCAGGGCCATGGTCAGGAGGCAGCACAGGTCACCACAGAGGGGCCTGTGCATGTCGCTGTCCTTGACCGTGTGACTGCACCACCATGCACCAGCAGGGATGTCCCATTCCAGGCCTGTCCGCAGGTAGGGGAGAGTGCCATGTCGTCTGCCTCTCCACTACCTGCGGACGAGGGGTCCCATGAACGTATGGGCTCCGTCCTGATTGGTGTTGCGTTGCGCACGCGTGACATTCGTGGTGACGTGCGTTCTTTCTGGGCGGAGAACGCATGCCATCACGAACAGCAGTGTCACGATGTGGCAATGTTGGAAGGGGCCCTGGTCAGTGGGTTCCTACATGTGACGCGCACTCTGGTGGACATCTCCTCCTCTGTGGAAACTATGCGCCAGTCGTTCTCCCTGCCGTCTTCCGGCCCAGATTCCACCAGGGCCCCCTGTGGACCTGGCCAGACCAACACAGCCAGCTTGGTGGAGATCCCATCCCTGCCACAGTCGGGAGTCGGCGGTCCAGTAGGGGTGGACACCACAACTGGGGACCAGCTGATGGAGGATGTGCAGGCATCATTGGACAGGCCACATGGACAGCAGCAGCAGCAGCAGGAACATGCTCTAGGTGGGAGCAATGATGGCTCGGGCCATCGACATCAGGGGGGCAGGCATTGGCCAGAGTAGAGGAGGACCCTGGAATGGGTGTGTCTTCCATGTGGCTGCTGTTTGGCCAACGTACAGGTGCGGAGCGGCAGCAGGCGGAAGAGGCACGGCTCACCATTGTCAGGGCGGAGTTCTCCATGCGTCGGGCGTTGAGGCGGGAAGAGTGCCACGAGGCGAATCGCAGGGAGTTGGAACAGGCCATGAGTGCCTCCCTGCGAGAACTCGGGGCTAGGACAGAGGCCCGCCTCCAGCAAATAGACATGGACGTGGGGGTGCTGGGGGACATGAGTGGGACATGAGTGGGGGCCTGCTGGCAGGTGCCCCTCACTGCTGGGGGGTGGGGGTGCTGGGGGACATGAGTGGGACATCAGTAGGGGCCTGCTGGCAGGTGCCCATCACTGCTGGAGGGGTGGGGGTGCTGGGGGACATGAGTGGGGGCCTGCTGGCAGGTGCCCCTCAATGCTGGGGGGTGGGGTGCAGGGGGACATGAGTGGGACATGAGTGGGGGCCTGCTGGCAGGTGCCCATCACTGGTGGGGGTGGGGGTGCTGGGGGACATGAGTGGGGGCCTGATGGCAGGTGACACTCACTGCTGGGGGGTGGGAGTGCTGGGGGACATGAGTGGGGCCTGCTGGCAGGTGCCCCTCACTGCTGGGGGGTGGGGGTGCAGGGGGACATGAGTGGGACATGAGTGGGGGCCTGCTGGCAGGTGCCCATCACTGCTGGAGGGGTGGGGGTGCTGGGGGACATGAGTGGGACATGAGTGGGGGCCTGCTGGCAGGTGCCCCTCACTGCTGGGGGGTGGGGGTGCTGGGGGACATGAGAGGGACATGAGTAGGGGCCTGCTGGCAGGTGCCCATCACTGCTGGAGGGGTGGGGGTGCAGGGGGACATGAGTGGGACATGAGTGGGGGCCTGCTGGCAGGTGTCCATCACTGCTGGGGGGTGGGGGTGCAGGGGGATATGAGTGGGACATGAGTGGGGGCATGCTGGCAGGTGCCCCTCAATGCTGGGGGGTGGGGTGCAGGTGGACATGAGTGGGACATGAGTGGCGGCCTGCTGGCAGGTGCCCATCACGGGTGGGGGTGGGGGTGCTGGGGGACATGAGTGGGGGCCTGCTGGCAGGTGCCCATCACTGCTGGAGGGGTGGGGGTGCAGGGGGACATGAGTGGGACATGAGTGGGGGCCTGCCGGCAGGTGCCCCTCACTGCTGGGGGGTGGGGGTGCTGGGGCACATGAGTGGGAGATGAGTGGGGCCTGCTGGCAGGTGCTCATCACTGCTGGGGGGTGGGGGTGCTGGGGGACATGAGTGGGGTCCTGCTGGCAGGTGTCCCTCACTGCTGGGGGGTGGGCGTGCTGGGGGACATGAGTGGGACATGAGTGGGGGCCTGCTGGCAGGTGCCCATCACTGCTGGGGGGTGGGGCTGCTGGGGGACATGAGTGTGGGCCTGCTGGCAGGTGCCCCTCACTGCTGGGGGATGGGGGTGCTGGGGGACATGAGTGGGACATGTGTGGGGGCCTGCTGGCAGGTGCCCCTCACTGCTGGAGGGTGGGGGTGCAGGGGGACATGAGTGGGGCATGAGTGGGGGCCTGCTGGCAGGTGCCCATCAGTGCTGGAGGGGTGGGGGTGCAGGGGGACATGAGTGGGGGTCTGCTGGCAGGTGCCGCTCACTGCTGGGGGGTGGGGGTGCTGGGGGACATGAGTGGGACATGAATGGGGGCTTGCTGGCAGGTGCCCCTCACTGCTGGTTGGTGGGGGTGCTGGCCGACATGAGTGGGGGCCTGCTGGCAGGTGCCCCTCACTGCTAGGGGTGGGGGTGCTGGGGGACATGAGTGGGACATGAGTGGGGGCCTGCTGGCAGGTACCCATCACTGGTGGGTGGTGGGGGTACTGGTGGACATGAGTGGGAGATGAATGGGGGCCTGCTGGCAGGTGCCCCTCACTGCTGGGGGGTGGGGGGTGCTGGGGGACATGAGTGGGACATGAGTGGGGGCCTGCCAGCAGGTGCCCATCACTGCTGGGGGGTGGGGGTGCAGGAGGACATGAGTGGGACATGAGTGGGGGCCTGCTGGCAGCTGCCCCTCACTGCTGGGGGGTGGGGATTCAGGGGGGCATGAGTGGGGCCTGCTGGCAGGTACCCCTCACTGCTGGGGGTGGGGGTGCAGGGGGACATGAGTGGGACATGAGTGGGGGCCTGCTGGCAGGTGCCCATCACTGCTGGGGGGTGGGGGTGCAGGGGGACATGAGTGGGACATGAGTGGGGGCCTGCTGGCAGGTGCCCATCACTGCTGGGGGGTTGGGGTGCTGAGGGACATGAGTGGGGGCCTGCTGGCAGGTGATCCTCACTGCTGGGGGGTGGGAGTGCAGGGGGACATGAGTGGGGGCCAGGTGCTCCTCACTGCTGGTGGCTGGGGGTGCTGGGGACATGAGTGGGACATGAGTAGGAGCCTGCTGGCAGGTGCCCCTCACTGCTGGGGGGTGGGGGTGCTGGGGGACCTGAGTGGGACAGGAGTGGGGGCCTGCTGGCAGGTGCCCATCACTGCTGGGGGATGGGGGTGCTAGGGGACATGAGTGGGGGCCTGCTGGCAGGTGCCCCTCACTGCTGGAAGGTGGGGGTGCTGGGGGACATGAGTGGGGGCCTGCTGGGAGGTGCCCATCACTGCTGGGGGGTGGGGTGCTGGGGGACATGAGTGGGGGCCTGCTGGCAGGTGCCCCTCCCTGCTGGGGGATGGGAGTGCAGGGGGACATGAGTGGGATATGTGTGGGGGCCTGCTGGCAGGTGCCCCCCACTGCTGGGGGGTTGGGGTGCTGGGGGACATGAGTGGGACATGAGTGGGGGCCTGCTGGCAGGTGCCCATCACTGCTGGGGGTGGGGGTGCAGGGGGACATGACTGGGGGCCTGCTGGCAAGTGCCCCTCACTGCTGGGGTGTGGGGGTGTTGGGGGACATGAGTGGGACATGAGTGGGGGCCTGCTGGCAGGTGCCCCTCACTGCTGAGGGGTGGGGGTGCAGGGGGACGTGAGTAGGGGCCTACTGACAGGTGCCCATCACTGCTGGGGGGTTAGGGTGCTGGGGGACATGAGTGGGGGCCTGCTGGCAGGTGACCCACACTGCTGGGGGGTGGGGGTGCTGGGGGACATGAGTGCGGGCCTGCTGGCAGGTGCCCCTTACTGCTGGGGGGTGGGTGTGCTGGGGGACATGAGTGGGACAAGAGTTGAGGCCTGCTGGCAGGTGCCCCTCACTGCTGGGGGGTGGGGGTGCTGGGGGACATGAGTGGGACATGAGTGGGGGCCTGCTGGCAAGTGGCCATCACTGCAGTGGGGCGGGGGTGCTGGGGGACATGAGTGGGGCCTGCTGGCAGGTGCCACTCACTGCTGGGGGGTGAGGTTGCTGGGGGACATGAGTGGGACATGAGTGGGGGCCTGTTGGCAGATGCCCCTCACTGCTGGGGGTGGGGCTGCTGGGGGACATTAATGGGACATGAGTGGGGGCTTGCTGGCAGGTGCCCATCACTGGCGGGGGCTGGGGGTGCTGGGGGCCATGAGTGGGGGTCTGCTGGCAGGTGCCCCTCACTGCTGGGGGTGGGGGTGCAGGGGGACATGAGTGGGGGGCTGCTGGTAGGTGCCCCTCACTGCTGGGGGTGGGGATGCAGGGGGACATGAGTGGGACATGAGTGGGGGCCTGCTGGCAGGTACCCCTCACTGCTGGTGGGTGGGGGTGCTGGGGGACATGAGTGGGACATGAGTGGGGGCCTGCTGGCAGGTGCCCATCACTGCTGGGGGTGGGGGCAGGGGGACATGAGTGGGGGCCTGCTGGCAGGTGCCCCTCAATGCTGGGGGTAGGGGTGCTAGGGGACATGAGTGGGGGCCTGCTGGCAGGTGCCCCTCACTGCTGGGGGGGGTTGTTGTGCTGGGGGACATGAGTGGGGGCCTGTTGGCAGATGCCCCTCACTGCTGGGGGTGGGGTGCTGGGGGACATGAATAGGACATGAGTGGGGGCTTGCTGGCAGGGCCCATCACTGGCGGGGGCTGGGGGTGCTGGGGGACATGAGTGGGGGTCTGCTGACAGGTGCCCCTCACTGCTGGGGGTGAGGGTGCAGGGGGGCATGAGTGGGGGCTGCTGGTAGGTGCCCCTCACTGCTGTGGGGTGGGGATGCAGGGGGACATGAGTGGGACATGAGTGGGGGCCTGCTGGCAGGTACCCCTCACTGCTGGGGGGTGGGGGTTCTGGGGGACATGAGTGGGACATGAGTGGGGGCATGCTGGCAGGTGCCCATCACTGCTGGGGGTGGGGGCAGGGGGACATGAGTGGGGGCCTGCTGGCCGGTGCCCCTCACTGCTGGGGGGTGGGGGTGCTGGGGGACATGAGTGAGACATGAGTGGGGGCCTGCTGGCTGGTGCCCATCACTGCTGGGGAGGTGGGGGTGCTGGGGGACATGAGTGGGCCATGAGTGGGGGCCTGCTGGCAGGTGCCCCTCACTGCTGGGGATTGGGGGTGCTGGGGGACATGAGTGGGGGCCTGCTGGCAGGTGGCCCTCACTGCTAGGGGTGGGGGTGCAGGGGGACAGGAGTGGGGGCCTGCTGGCAGGTGCCCATCACTGGTGAGGGGTTGGGGTGCTGGGGGACATGAGTGGGGGTCTGCTGGCAGGAGACCCTCACTGCTGGGGGGTGGGGTGCTGGGGGACATGAGTGGGGGCCTGCTGGCAGGTGCCCCTCACTGCTGGGGGGTGGGGGTGCTGGTGGACATGAGTGGGACATGAGTTGGGGCCTGCTGGAAGGTGGCCATCACTGCTGGAGGGTGGGGATGCTGGGGGACATGAGTGGGGGCCTGCTGGCAGGTGCCCCTCACTGCTGGGGGGTGGGGGTGCTGGGGGACATGAGTGGGACATGAGTGGGGGCCTGTTGGCAGATTCCCCTCACTGCTGGGGGTGGGGGTGCTGGGGGACATGAGTGCGACATGAGTGGGGGCGTGCTGGCAGGTACCCATCACTGCCGGGGGCTGGGGGAGCTGGGGGACATGAGTGGGGGTCTGCTGGAAGGTGCCCCTCACTGCTGGGGGGTGGGGGTGCTGGGGGACATGAGTGGGACATGAGTGGGGGCCTGCTGGCAGGTGCCCATCACTGCTGGGGGAGGGGCAGGCGGACATGAGTGGGGGCCTGCTGGCAGGTGCCCCTCACTGCTGGGGGTGGGGGTGCTGGGGGACATGAGTGGGGGCCTGCTGGCAGGTGCCCCTCACTGCTGGCGGGTTGGTGTGCTGGGGAACATGGTGGGGGCGTGGTGGCAGGTGCCCCTCACTGCTGGGGGGTGGGGGTGCTGGGGGACATGAGTGAGACATGAGTGGGGGCCTGCTGGCTGGTGCCCATCACTGCTGGGGGTGGGGGTGCTGGGGGACATAAGTGGGACATGAGTGGGGGCCTGCTGGCAGGTGCCCATCACTGCTGGGGGGTGGGGGTGCAGGGAGACATGAGTGGGGGCCTGCTGGCAGGTGCCCATCACTGCTGGGGGTGGGGGTGCAGGGGGACATGAGTGGGACATGAGTGGGGGCCTGCTGGCAGGTCCCCATCACTGCTGGGGGGTGGGGGTGCAGGGGGACATGAGTGGGACATGAGTGGGGGCCTGCTGGCAGGTGCCCATCACTGCTGGGGGGTGGGGGTGCAGGTGGACATGAGTGGGGCATGGGTGGGGGCATGCTGGCAGGTGCCCCTCAATGCTGGGGGGTAGGGGTGCTGGAGGACATGAGTGGGGGCCTGATGGCAGGTGATCCTCACTGCTGGGGGTGGGGGTGCTGGGGGACATAAGTGGGACATGAGTGGGGGCCTGCTGGCAGGTGCCCATCACTGCTGGGGGGTGGGGGTGCAGGGAGACATGAGTGGGGGCCTGCTGGCAGGTGCCCATCACTGCTGGGGGTGGGGGTGCAGGGGGACATGAGTGGGACATGAGTGGGGGCCTGCTGGCAGGTCCCCATCACTGCTGGGGGGTGGGGGTGCAGGGGGACATGAGTGGGACATGAGTGGGGGCCTGCTGGCAGGTGCCCATCACTGCTGGGGGGTGGGGGTGCAGGTGGACATGAGTGGGACATGAGTGGGGGCCTGCTGGCAGGTGCCTATCACTGCTGGGGGGTGGGGGTGCTGGAGGACATGAGTGGGGGCCTGATGGCAGGTGATCCTCACTGCTGGGGGGTGGGGGTGCTGGGGGACATGAGTGGGGGCCTGCTGGCAGGTGCCCCTCACTGCTGGGGGGTGGGGGTCCTGGGGGACATGAGTGGGACTTGAGTGGGGGCCTGCTGGCAGGTGCCCATCACTGCTGGGGGGTGGGGGTGCTAGGGGACATGAGTGGTGGCCTTCTGGATACACGTACCCCGCTCTGGCAGCGAAAGCATGTGTGGAACTTCCCCCGTGCCGCATTATACATGTACCCCTGCACACCCCCCCAAATCCACATACCCCGCACGCATAGGGCCAATCGTGTGTGAAACTTCTCGCGCACCCCAGTAATCCACGTAGCCCGCACGCACAGGGCCTGCCGCATGTGAAACTTCCCGTGCACCCCCCAAGTCCACGTACCCCGCACGCACAGGGCCAATCGTGTGTGAAACTTCCCACACACCGCAGTAATCCACATACCCCACATGCACAGGGCCAATTGCGTGTGAAACTTCCCACGCACCCCAGTAATCCACGTACCCTGCTCGCACAGGCCCAATCACGTATGAAACTTCCTATGCACCCCAGTAATCCACGTAGCCCGCACGCACAGGGCCTGCCGCATGCGAAACTTCCCACATACCCCCAAATCCACGTACCCCGCACAAACAGGGCCAATCACGTGTGAAACTTCCCGCGTTGCCCAGTAATCCATGTACCCCGCACGCACAGGGCCAATTGCGTGTGAAACTTCCTGCGCACCCCGGTAATCCACGTACCCCACTCGCACAGGCCCAATCGCTTGTGAAACTTCGCGCGCACCCCAGTAATCCATGTACCCGCTCGCACAGGCCCAATTGAGTGTGAGACTAGCCGCGCAGTGGGGTACGTGTATTCGGAGGGGTGCGCAGGGAGTTTTACAGGCGTTTTTGTGGTTGTGCGCCATGTACAGGATTTGTGCGCTGTACATGGTGCACGGGGAAGGGTTGTGGGCATAACTGGTGCTGCTGCAGGGTCGCTGCGCCACAGCTGGTTTTGGATGTTAAAATCCATGAATACGCTGCACGCGGAAATGGATTTTGGCGCCCGTGGCTGGCGCAGAAATTCGCACCCGCACACTGCGCTGAATTCTATGAATTACCCCCTTAGATGTCACTGTAGGAGGAAAAACAGTAAGAGCACCCCTATTGTACTACGAACAGTCCCCAATTAACTTATTGGGAAGGGACCTTCCCAGTAAGCTTAATATGACTATCTCCTTCTCGGAAAGAGGAATGGCACACAGAATTGTTCATCAATGCCGAAATTGCGTTGTAAGATTTATCAGATGAAGACCTCTTCACAGATTCAGAAAGTGAGGATGAAATAATAATGGAGATAGCTATACTATGTGACATTATGATACAGGAAAGACAAGTGCAAGTACAAGTACAATTAATGACGGTAGTAGGAGCCCCTCCTTCCTTTTTTGACGATGACATGAGATCAGTGTCCAACAACTTGTGGACCACAGGCCCCCATGCTGTGGGACTGCTACACGGGGTCACACCAGTTAAAATAAAACTCAAACCAGGTGCCATACTACCCAGGGTGAAACAGTACCCCCTGTCCCAAGAAGCAGAAGAAGGGATAAAAGAGACAATTAGCACATTATTAGCACAGAGAATAATAGTGCCCTCAAACTTGCCATGTAATACTTGCTTTAACCCGATTAAAAAAGTGAAAGGAGGGGCGTGGAGGATGATCCAAGATCTATGTCCCCTCAATGACGTCATCCAAATGGAATTCCCTTTGGTTCCTAATCCAGCATCCATCCTGAGCAGCATCCCAAAAAATGTGTCACACTTCACAGTAGTGGATTTGAAAAATGCTTTCTTTTCAATACCACTGGCAGAAGAGTGCAAATACTTAACAGCAGTTAGCCTAGGAAGGAAAAGATACAAGCACTGCAGACTACACCATGGGTACTGCGAAAGTCCCAGCATATTCAACCGAATACTACATGAAGATCTAGGGAACATGACAGCAGAAGTGTGACCATTCAATACGTAGATGATTTACTCATCTGCGCAAAAAATGAGGAGCAATGTAGGAAATACTCCATTGCTCTCTTGACATTGTTGGCCCACAAAGGCTACAAAGTTGACAGAGAGAAATTGCAATATTGTCAATGAGGGGTGTTGTACCTGGGACAATTAATATCAAAAGACGGCAAGAAAATAATACCAGACAGAGTAGCTGCCATCACAGCAGTGGGAAGACCAAAAACAGTGAGGAGATGCAAATATTTCTCGGCATATGTAATTACTGCCGAGCATGGATATTGGATTACGCAGCATATACAAGACCCTTATTGCAGGGACTCAAAGAAGCACAACGAGAAAATACAGAAATCGAAGGGTCTGTGGAACTTGAGGATGCTTTCACATCACTCAAGGACTGAATCTCAAGTGCGCCAGTACTCACGAACCCTGATTACGAGAGCTAATTCTACCTGTTTTCTCATTGTAAAGGGTCCCTCATGACAGCAGTATTGACACAAAAGACATCCCTGGGACACAAGCCCCTAGCATATTACAGTGGCACGCTGGATGCAGTCATGCAAGGACACTTCGCTTGCGAGCAATCTCTCGCAGCCGCAGCATTCGCCATTGAAAAAAGTGCAAAGATAGTGATGGGGTGCTCCGTGACCCTGTTCGTGGAGCACTCCCTATTCGCAATCCTGGAAAGATCAAAAAGCACACTCACAACACAAAGAGCCACTGCATATGAAATAATACTATCTAGTGCAAACATACACATAGTGAGATGCAAAGCAGTGAACCCTGCAAGATTCATCACAGAACCATGCACATTGGAAGACATGAAGGCACACGATTGTGCAACATACAAGGGTGAGGAAGGAGAAAGCACTGTGGTGAGTGAAAATGCATTAAATGAAGGATAGGTATTCTTTATAGACGGGTCAGCATCTATAAACCCAGACACAGGTGAGAAGCACGAAGGAATAGCTGTTGTAAGTTTAGAAGAAGGTGAGCACGAAGTAATAATACAACAGTGCCTGCCTGCCCATTACTCAGCTCAAGCAGCAGAAATGATAGCACTCATTGAAGCATCGCACGCAGCAAAAGGGTGTGCAGTTACAATCTACACAGACTCAGCTTATATGACCACTACTGTACATGGTGGGTTGTCCTCGGAGGATAGCTCAGCGGCAACGTGCTTGTCTTGGAAGCAAGACCACACGAAGCAACGCAGGTTCGATCCCCGGGTCTGCGCTTAGAAACCTCTGGGTATTTAAGCGTGTTATAAATATGCAACTAAGACACAAAAAAACAATTACGCAAAAAAAAAAAAAAAGAATTCTTGTAACAGCGCCTCGATGCCCGCGGGCTTTGTGAGCGCTTTAAAAATGCAAATAAATAAATAAAAAAGGTGGGGATGGAGAGGGTTCCACAGGGCCGATGGGTCACCTGTACAACATGCAGAGCTCCTGAAAGAACTCATTGGGACCCCACCATGGTAGCCATAGTGAAGTGCCAGGCCCACACAACCAACACAGTTGTTATCTCTCTTGGAAACGTGGCAATGTACGCTGCAGCCAAGGAAGACTCCTATTTAGTGAAAGAAATGGACAGGTGAGCACTTAATACACAAACAGATAGAGGAAGATATCCCGGATGGCTATAATGCCATGCCCGTGTCACAGATACTAGAGTTACAAGAAGAAGCAACAAAAGAAGAAAAAGAACTGTGGGCGAAGAGGGGATGTAGCCAGTCGGCAACAGATCTCTTATGGCTTCAAAGCAATACAGGTAAGGTGATGATGCCAGTCAAGCTACTGGAAATAGCCTTCCAACAATTACCTTTTTCCAGCACACAATGCGAAGCAACATATCGCTGCAAAGATACAAAAAGATTGGTTTGTTCGAGGGTTACAGGAGCAGCTATCAAAGTTGGCGATGGAGTGTACCACATGCCAGATACACAATTCAGGAATGACTTTAAGAACACTCTGGAGGACAATACCCAAAACCAACAGGCCCTTTCCGAGAACTGCATATTGATTATGCAGACATGGGGGGTGATGCAATGGAGCACGTTATATGATAGTGGTAGTATGTCCGTTTTCAAGGTGGGTCGAGGCAGGGCCATGTGCACACCCTGATGCCAAATGCGCTGCAAATTTCCTGGTTGCGGAAGTGTTTCCACGCTGGGGAAT
Source organism: Ambystoma mexicanum (assembly GCF_040938575.1). Classification (NCBI taxonomy): domain Eukaryota; kingdom Metazoa; phylum Chordata; class Amphibia; order Caudata; family Ambystomatidae; genus Ambystoma; species Ambystoma mexicanum. The sequence continues at coordinate 850,217,658 of NC_090929.1, read as the reverse complement.
TTGCGACCTAATTCGCTCTGATAATGGCACACATTTTGTCAATGATCTCTTCAAAGAAGTGACAGCACTGCTAGGCATCAAACACAATCTATGCTTGATTTATCATCCGCAAAGCAATGGTGTGGTTGAGAAAATCAACGGCCTCTTGAAAGGGACGTTGTCAAAATTGTGCTTCTCATGAAAAAAGAATTGGGTACACTGTCTGCCCCTGGCCTTGTTTGAGTTGAGAAAGCAGCCGAGCAAGGACCACCACCTGTCACTGCACAAAATAGTGACAGGGAGCACATGCACACATCACACTCCCCACTCCGTAGACATTCGGATGCCCGCAAAAGTGCCACTGTATTAGGTGAGGAATTAAATGAATACCTAAAAAAAGTTCACCAGAGCAGCCTGCATGATAGCAAGACAGCATGCATTACCTTTTACGCGGGAAGAGGGAAATGAGGGAATAAAACTAACAGAAGACAACCCAACAGGTCAGCTAATGCTGAGAGAAATGGTGCATGTCAGGAGTTTTGTGCGTAGGTGGAATGCCCCAAGATTTCATGGCCCATATGAGGTGATCTATTGTACGCCGACGGCTGTAAAGGTAAAGGGCCTGAGATATTGGATACATTTAACAGACGTACGAAAAGCCTATGATAGTGTCACACGAGAACAGGACGAATAAATACAAAGCACAGCAGAAGTGTCACAATAGAGGAAGCGAAACAAAGATAACTGTATCTTACATGTGTACACGATAAAGCATGAGAAAGAGAAAGTACACTAAAATAAATGGTTTTCTGTGGCATGAAGACTGTAAATAATGTTGAACTATGAATATTGAAATCTTTGTCTCTTTCCCTCTCTTTCATCCTACAATGAAAATAATAATACAACTGTTTCAGTATGCTTAATGCACTTTTATGTTTTAACATATAGGAGTAACCATGGCAACGAACGGGCAGCCTGCAACGAATAATATTAGAGCAGTTAGAAATGTAAATGATGTCTTTGACTTATGCAGATATTCGTATGAATATGGATTGTTTGTGTGTGCTGTTCTATTTTTTACCATGATTACTGGCCTTGTCATCTACTGGATGATCGCATTCATCTCTATCGAGATGAATGAGGGGGGAAGGAATGGAACCAACATGGGGAATGGAACAAGAATGGTTAAAGAGGGGGCCTATTTAATATGGGATGGATTTCAGTTTATATGGGGCTGTGATGCGGACCCTACTCATGTACAGCCCCCAAATGATACCAACAACAGGCCAACCACAAGTCAAGTTCCCCCCTATAATGCCTCAGAATACAATGTCTATGGTTTAAATTATTGTAACCCTTCTGTTATATCATGGTTATATGATACTACTGCCACAATGCCCACACCAGAAGTTAATCCATCCACAGAAACTGGACCCCCTGCAAGTAGGAACGAAGAAAATGCAGAGATTGCAGAAAGGTTTTTGGCTGTATATGATGAATGGGAATAGGGAAAAGAGGGTGTGATACCACAAGCAGCAAGAGATGCGAAAAGCTATCTTAAAAGCAGCAAAAGAAGGAGGGAGGTGGGGAGGAAAAAATATGACGAGTATTCTGGCCTGGGCCTAGACACAATAGAAGACCCTAGACATCCACATCAGTCAAATAAATGGTATGCGGACACGAGTTCCACTGCAAAACAGACAACTAATGAGAGTTGTTATGTCTGTTCCCTGATTCCCCACGCCTCAGGCACACCTAAGGTCTTGCTGACTAAAGAGCTGCCTCTTGCAGATGCCCAGTGTCTCCTTCATCTCACCCTATGCAGAATTAAGAACACCTCCCAGGCACCCGCAGTATGTTTTGAAATGCTGCAAAACGAGAAAACCTGCTATTTGAGAACAAAAGGAGTGATATGTTTAAAAGAACCTTTTTTCGTGATTAAAGGGACATTGTTTTTGGTCAATAAGTGGAAAGATGAAGTAATAACATGCAAAGCTGAAGTGCTACGAGGATTGCAGGAAGAAAAACTGCAATGGATCAAGAAAACCTGTACACCAGTTTGGAAGGAGCATATCACAAAGCTAACCAGGGTTACAGCAATAGAGAAACCATTCAAGCTGCAGAAAGAAATATCATACGAACTATGCTTTCATGGTGAGGGAAAAAAACAACATGGGTGTGAATAAGAACTGCAATTGAACACTCACTATCCCAAACATGAAGAAAGGGACAGCAGCACTTCTGGACACTTACTGGGTCTGCAGTAAACAGGCATACTTGCACGTCCCACCATCCTGGGGGGGCACATGCTCTCTGGCAGCACTACATTCGGCCTTGATGGTGATCCCCGAGAGTGACATCGACAGAGGAAAAGGAGTGCCAGCCGCCCATCGTCCACGGAATACACAACCAACAGAAGAACCGCCACTCAATGCCCTGTCCTCGGGCAGTGCGCAAGACGTGATATCAAGGCAGCGGAGAACGTCCAACTACATATCCAAAGCCTCCTCAGACCTGTTGGCACAGATTCCTGAAAAATACCGGCTGTTTAATTCCACTGAAACGTTCTTCGCCTCCCTCATCCCGAGCATCCAGGCACGAGCCAAAGCAAAATGTCTCCAGATCACCGCTGGGAGTTGATATAACTGGCCAACGACACTGAAGAGGGGTTCAACGTGATCAAGGTGGAGCTAAGGGCCCTAACACTGATGACCATGCAGAACAGGTATGTCCTAGACCTGTTATGCTGTTAACGCTACCTCACGTTTGTTATTCGTCTGTCTGTCCTATGAATTATCAGTATGTGTTCAATTAATGTTATGTATCACGTGTGCTACTGCCAACCTTTATTGTTATGAATGAAGAAATATGTGAATTTATAAACGATAGAAACATGCAATCATCCTAATGCTATTAATGTTAACATCTATCCCCTCTTATGGTATATTGTGCAGCCCAGTTAATAGAGAATCGCTTGGAGTTACAAGGCCATCTCCCCATTCTCCCACCAAGGCCGGCCAGGGCTTGCTGGTGTTCGAACAGCACAGCCTTTCCTCCCCGCATTTCTGCTGGACCCGCTTGAAGTATTTACCTCCCCCATGTCAGAGGCTGCCATGGCTGGGCCAAGTGAATTATGTGCTACCTGGTCCTAAATCCCACTGCCTTTGAGGGGCCAGATATGTGCCCTTACTGATCCAATAGTACTCCAGTTCACCCCAAGTTAACGGGCCATAGAGACAGTTATTCACCCCTGTACTAACATGTTGTAAAACAATCCCTCACCACATATAACAGAATAGAATGACAAGGCAGCTTACCCCGTGCCCTCTGACAAGACACCTGGACTTTTGAGACCGAATCATTAGGTCAAGAGTAATTGTACACTGATGTATTGGTGAAGCTTCACATTGCATGCTGTCTTTCCTTCTCCCACTTGACCTTAGATTAACATATTTTAGGATTTGCAGGACAACTGGAATTGTATAAAGTGATGAGTGTGTGTGTGGCCACAAGGGCAAAGTGTTAGTGCAGCCACTAATCATCGACACAGACCGCGTCCGGCTTGGCAGCTCCACCCTGACGAGCCCGGCTGACCCGTCCACCCCACGTTGGCACCACGCAGACGTCCACCAATACTGGAGCAGCTCTTCGATACATCGCCCATAGTTTAGTCAAAGCCACCCAATCCCTGAGACTATGTGCCCCCTATAGCTTACAGGATACATGACGTATTTTTGTAATAAATATGACTGTGTCTGCTATTGTCAGACAGAGCGCTCTTGGAGCTTGCAGAGTCCTTTGCATGCCATATATAAATTTATATAAAAATCCTTTTACTTCACCCACACTTGGTCCTGGTCTCATTCCCTCCTGGGGTGTGTCCTTAATTGCCTCTCACTGAGGGGGGCTACTGCCTTGTGGGGGACGCTTACTTTCACTATACAAAAGTGTTTCTAGGTGCCACAGGAAGAGATGGGCAGGAATCATACAGGAAGAACAACAAAAACGGTTGTGTGACAATCCTACCGTGCAAGTGCATGACAAAAAAGGTAAGTGCATGGGGCGAAGGGGTATAGTGAGAAGTGCTGGAGTGGGATTATTAAATAATAATAATTCTTTAATGTGGTAGAGATTGAAAATAAATTCAAACTTTACACATATTACAAATTACAAACATACATAATTCATAAATATACCAAAAGCATGAATTAATAATCATATAGCATAAAATCAACTAAAAAGTACAATTAAACAACTTTCCTTAAGCTATTTACATACAAATTCATATCCAAGTGTGTTACGTAAGACGGCCTGCATCTCGGATGTAATTAAATTAAGTATTTTTAGGCCTTAAACAATATCTATCTCATAAAGATTACTCAGTGAGTTCCTTGACACCCCTAGTGTTTGGAATAGTTACAGTTCACGGGCCAGGCTAATTTCTACCAGTTGCCAAACGTTATATAATGCAATGAATAAATGCATATTGCAGGTGTTAGTGCAATAACGCCAGAATGTTATTTCGCATATAGTTTTAGGGTTGTGCGCAAATTCCCCCAGGTAGCGTAAGATTGTATTCTTCATAGATAGACATTCCGTAAGAAGATGTCTAGCTGTCTCCAGACATTCTGAGGATTTACACAGACGGCATATATGCTCAGCAACTGGGATATTGTCCCATGCTCCTCTGATGTACAGAGTAGGCAATTGTTCCAATCGGAACAATATAATGAAGAGTCTGAGTCTTCTAGAGGGGCATAGATATAGATAGGCTTGTGGTTTAATAACATTGAATAATCTATATTTCACAAATTGATATTTCTTCAGACTGCCTATATGTGTAAAATTCTCGAGCCAATCCCAGAGGTCTACTTTTTTCCTTAGCACATTTAGGGTTTCCTTGGTAATAGTAGCCCCTCTATGTGTCCAGCCAATATCTGCCAAAAATTGTGGTCATGTGGTCATATCTTTATGTAGGGGAGATGTAGTGTATTTTTTGGTCACCTCCTGATGTATCACAGTTAGTAAGGGGTTCATAGTGCTACCTATCATCTTAAGGTAAAACCCTGCTCTTTTATTCAATACCATAGCCTTCAAAGAGGGAAGGCCCCGTTCCAGTCTAATCAGCGCCATAGGTACCCCAGGGGATAGCCCCAATATCCTTCGCCAGAACTTGCCCTCCAGCACTTGCAGCCATGCTAAGTCTAATGTGTGCAATGACTCCAGGCCATATATAATCATGGGGGCAAACACTTGGATGTACAGGTGGCGCATTCCCCAGAGGGTAAAGCCACCCTGTTTGTTTGTAAAGGCAGAAATAAATGCTATCGCTTGCATCGCCCTAGTGATGTGACCCTGTCTGCATAATAAGTAATCACCAAGGGGCTCAATTTCGACTCCAAGATAGCGATAGGATGGAGCATAGGGTATAAGATTATGGTGTACTATCAAATTTACTCGCAAAACTCTTCTTCTCGTAAATCTAAGGACTTTTGTTTTGTCCAGATTGATGGTCAATCCGTTTATCCTGGCATAATCCCATAGGGCAGTAGCGGAACGCCTCAAACCACCTATGGTATTGTCAAATACAACCAGATCGTCCGCATATGCTAATGCAGCACACGATGCATCACCAATTTTAGGAGGGCAATTGTCAACCTCAGTTAATACTGCAGGAATATCGTACACATATAGGTTATAAATAAGGGGGGCAGTGACGCATCCCTGCTTTACCCCCCTATCTTGGAACACATTTCTGGTCATATTTACGTCCTGATCTAACCTCAGGCGCACCGTAGTATTTTGATGGAGTAATCTAGGTAGTATAATAACCCAGGCGGACATCCCAATTTCTCTAGCTTAATCCATAACCTCTCCCATGGGATGGAGTCGAAAGCAGCCTGGAAATCGATATAAAGAGCATACAACAGGGGCTGCCCCTTACTAAGCGCCCATGTTCGAAGTATTTTCATGACCAGCAGGTTATGTGAAGTGGAAAAGTCCTGTCTAAAGCCACATTGGAATCTGCTGAGTATTTTGGCATCTTCTACCCATTTCTGCATCTCACAAAGCAATAGTGAGGCAAAATGTTTACCTGAAGTATCAAGCATGGATAGAAGCCTGTAGTTATTAGGATCAGAATGGCTGCCTTTTTTGAATACAGGAATAAGAATCGCTGTCTGCCAGGACCGGGGGATTATCCCCTGCACTAGGACCTTATTGAATAATAAAGAGAACAAATCAGCCCAAAAAAGAGGGTGGTTCTTAATCACTACATTAGCTAGGCCATTCGGGCCAGGGGCTCAGGAGGACTTGAGGGTAGCTATTTTATTCAGAATTGCCTCAGCTGATACATCAAAAGGCGGATGGATAGGAGCCCTCTCCAATGGGTTCCACTCCCCCTGAATTTCGGCTTAGTAGGAATTTTACCCATGTCTCCTCACATATAGGGTTAATTAAAGGGCCTTTTGCCTTCTCTGTATTCTCATTGAGTAATAACCAAATACTACGAGAATTTCTCTTACAAATCGTTTGTATCAGCTGCTGATATTTGGTATTTTTCTCTGTAGTCTTAATGTTCTTAATATTCGCTTTATAGCGGTTTTTGATATTTCTTACTTTTTCACGGTATAAAGCTCCCGATAAATTAATGTGTTTCAGGCTTCTGATTAACTTTCTTAGCTCTCTCTTGGCATCCCTGATTTCCCTATTATAGGGGAGTATTGCACCCCCAATTTTTATCATCTGTTTTTTATTGGCCTTGGCATGCTGACCTGAGAACCCCGATATCCAGTCTTCAATTTCATTTGCCGTCATAAGTTTGAAGTCACAGGAGCCCCGCTCTAAGATGGATTCCAGAGCTTCTGTGGCCAATCCTATGTTCTTCTCCGACCACACTATTCTAGATCCTGCCTGGTTAGCTTGGATGGTACCCATGTTAGCAGGGGAGGGAGATGTTATAGGCATACTAAATATACACTGTAGTGACGCATGATCACTCCATTTATTAGCCTTGACTATCATGTTGCTTACTCTGCTCTGCATCACGGGGCACATGAATATATAATCTAATGTGCTCACGGATGTCCCATTCCCCCACGTGTGTCTCCCCGGCCGATCTCCTGAAGTACGGCCATTAATCATAGCCATATCCCAGGCTTCAAACAATTGCAGCCAGCCTAATCCTTCGGCCTCCCTCTTTCTATGGGCCATCCAACATCTTTCATTGAGATCAGAGTTAGAAGATATAAGAGTCTTGTCCGTCATATGGCATTTAAAATCACCCATAACCACCACCGCAACATTGCCCGTTCTTAGCAGCCATATAGACAATAGATCTTGCATTGCCTCTTGCAGTGAGTCCCGAAACAATTCTCCTGGAGGGTTATGCAGATTAATTAAAAGGAACCTTCCCAAGCCATTTTCCTCATGATGTTCGACCTCTACTGGGTGTCCAGTCATTTGGTCGACTGAAAACTGGTCGAATGACATTTGGTCGACGCAATTTGGTCGAAAACCAAATGGTCGATTTTTTTTTTTTATTTATATATATATTTTTTGGGTTTTCGTTTTGTAATAAAAGGGGTTTTTAGAGAAAAAAAGGGGGTGGGGGAGGGCCCCAAAAAAAATGAAAAAAAGGGTTAAAATAAAAAAAAAAAAAAATCGACCATTTGGTTTTCGACCAAATTGGTTCGACCATTTGTCTGGTCGACCAATTTTTTTCGACCAAATGTCTGGTAACCCTCTACTGCCAATAGCAGCTCCTCAGATTTGCATTGAATCTTTCGGGACATAAACATGTTAGATACCCCCGTGAGTAAACCACCGGATTATTAAATGGTTGGGATGGACAAGTGCTGGGGTGTCCAAGGTGGCAAGTGCCAGAGAAGAGGTGGGAGGGAAGATTAGTGTGGTGGACATGGAGGACCAGGTTGGGCTAGTTCGGGAAAGGGAGCCTGAGAGCAAGTGTTGGCAATGGGTGCTGGGGGGACTAATAGGGGATGTTCTGGCCACAGAATGACTCTGAAGGGACCAGGCCCCAGTTGCAGCAGCATAGGAAGAGGATGAGTGTGGAGGACAGGGAGGACCAGGTTGGGCCAGTCCAGGAAAGGGAGCCCGAGGAAAAGTGCTGGCGGGACTGGCAGGGTTAGTCTGGCCCCAGTATGATTCTGAAGGGACCAGGCCCCAGTTGAAGCAGCAGAATGAGGATCAGCATGGGAGGGTGAGAGAAAAGGAAAAGGAGAAAATGAAAGTCTTGAGAAGATTCCCGAATTCAAGATGATCCAGTTCAAATCTGAGGGGGTCAAGGAAGCTGTTCCAGAGGGAGGAAGCAGCAGAAGAAAGGGATCTACCTCCCATTCTTTGCTTGGAGAAATGTTTGACATGCAGAGAGTTAGAGCCAGAGGACCGAAGGACTTGGGCAGGGAGGTATGTAGGGAGGCAAAGCTGGATGTAGATAGGTCCAAAGCCCCAGGCAGCCTTGTGGATGATGCAAAGGGTCTTGAATTCGATCCTTGCCATCACGGGGAGTCAGTAGAGAGTGTTTAGGGCTGGATAGATGCACTCCCTGGGCTTGAGGCCAAGGTTAAGTCTGGTAGTCCTATTTTGGAATAGTTGAAGGGGGAGAAGGAAAGAAAGAGGCACATTGTTGAAATGGCTGTTGCAGAAGTCCAGCCTAGAGAGAACTGGGCCTCTGGAGATGTTGAGCTTCTAGGGGAAGTTGAGGAAACATAGAATGCCCCTCAGGAACTGCAGCTGAAAGTTGGACGTCTTGGCAAGGTCCATGATGTGTGGAGAGAAAGAGAGAGGAATCAAAGAGGAAACCAAGGTTTGTTTGCCTCACAGGTGGGTGATGGGAGGAGACCCAAGGAGTCTGGCTGGAGAGTGGGGAAGTGTGGGGGGGGGCAGGGAGCAGGCTTCGCAGTGAGAAGGATCTCCATCTTACTGGAATTAAGGCAGAGATCATTGTCAGAGCACCATGTCTGATTAGCAGTCAGGCAGTCAGGTATGAGGGAGGAGGAGGAGGAGGTAAAAGATGGCAGTTTGTCGGAGGGCTGTGTGTTACATGCATAACACTGGAAATGAGGTAAGCAGGTGGAGATCGGGTGGGCCTGAGGGGCCAGGTAGATGTTGAAGAACCATGGCAATAGGATAGAGACCTGAGGGACGCCATAGGTGGAGAGTGAGGTGGGGAGAGAAAAGGTCTCATTTGCAGATAGGGATGTTCTGTTAGAAAGGAAGGAGGTATGCCACACCAGTTCCCTGTCCGTGATGCCTAGGGTATCATGGAGGTGGTTTATGAGGATGTAGTGGTTGACATTGTCAAAGGCAGAAGAAAGATCGAGAAGGATCAGAACAGAGGGAGTGTTTGAGTCCAAGTTAGACAGAAGGTCGTCACAGATGTTCAGGAGAGTGGTTTCTATGCCTCTGAATGCCATAAAAACTGACTGATAGTCATGGATGCAGCCAGCCACTTAAGTATGCAGGGTCAATTGGGGGGTGACCAGCTTTTCCCCCAAAAGGGGTTATAGAGATAGGGAGATAGTTAGCTGATCAAGAAGGGTCAGCAGATGGCTTTGTTTAGGACAGGGTCCACAAGAGAGTGCTTAAGGAGCATGGGGAAAGGAGCCAGTGGCAAATGAGTGGTTGCAGAGGTCTGCCAAGGCTGGGGCTAGAGATGCGATGTTGTCCTTGATGGTTCTGGAGGAGCAGGGGAACACCTGTTTAGAGGAGACTTTCATAGAACATACAACTCTAGAGATCTCATCTGATGCAACTGGAGAGAAGGAATATAATATGGAGGTAGAGGGGGGGCAAGGGAGGCAGAAGAGAGAGAACAGGGTGTCTAGAGTTTTGGAGAAGTGGGTGGCCAGAACAGAGCAGAGGGCCTGGGAGGGAGGCAGAGAGGAGGAGAATGTTGTAGGATTGGCATCTTCCTTGCAGATTCTAAAGAATTCAGCCGTGTTATTGGTGGCTCCAGAGATGCGGGCTTGGACATGAACCCTCTGCATGGGAAAGCCGGTGAGACGATATTGCCTTTGAAGTAGGTGGCAGGCCAGTTTGTCAGAGGATGAGCTAGATGCCAGCCACATCTGCTCTGCAGCTTGGCACTTGCATTGGAGGTGAACTAGAACAGAGTTAGAAGGAGAATCAAATGTAGGGGTCAGAGGATGGATGAAGGAAGAGGCAAATGCAGCCACTGACACTTGCATCATTGTTTGAATGACGGAGAAGGAGACTGGCAGTGCAGGAGGAGGTATCATCAGGGGCAGGGGAGGTCAAGATGGGAAGAGAGGAGAGAGTGGTCAGATCAGGAGAGAGGGATAGTAAGAGGGTTGAAGTGAGGGATGTCTGTTGAGATGAGAACTTCCAAGGTGTGCCCAGCAGAGTGGGCAGGGCCTGAGGGAAGGATTGTGAGGGTAAGAGTGTTGCAGAGGTCCCAAAAGAGAACAAAAGTCACGTCAGGAGGGTTGAGATGGATGTTAAAATTGCAAAGGAGATACGTTTGGGGAAGGAGGCAAGAAGAGAGGACAGGTCAGCTCATTTTGAGAGGAAAAGGGTGGTTGGTCCATGGGGCCTGCAGATTGTAGTGAGAGTAAGAGAGAAGGTAGTAGAGACAGAAAGCCTGCAGACTAGGCTTTCAAAGGATGAGTAGGTATGAGGGCGGATGATGGTGGCAGGAACCCAATAAGGTAAAACCAGAGTCACTCCACTAGCAGGCCAGGAGGGCTTGGAATTGGATGGGATCATGCAGCCCTCAGGGAGAAGAGTGTCAAAATCAGTAACAGAGCTGGCCTTGAATCATGCCTCGGTGAGAGGAAGGATATCAAGGTCAAGGTTCAAGGAGGTGACAGGCGTCAGAAGAGTGTTTGAAAGCAGAGCGAGAGTTGAGGGTAGCTAAGTGAAGTTGGTTGTCCCCTTTAAAGGTTTTGCAAGTGGGCCCAGGGGTGGGGTGTCACCACTGGGAGACGCTAGAGGGGGATGAGGGATGGAGTGGTGGCACGAGAGGGGGGAGGTTGAAGAGAGATGAAAGATACCTGTCAAGAAGTAGGATGTTGGACTGAGAGCCCTGGGCCATGATAGTGCAATTGAGATAAACATGAATGGTTTTGTATAATGCAAAGTGAGCCAAGTGCATTTCCCATCTGGTGCCACAAGTAATGGGTGAGGAGGAGAAAGGGGAGAGGACATAAACAATATGGTGAGTCCATACATCAGATGAGAGAACAGCAAAGAGAATGTCAGTGATAGTCTGGAGGAAGCAATGATGTAGTTTCTAAAATGGGCGCACCAGGGTTGGAGCTCAGGAGTGCCTTTTTATGTTTCTTCCTTCTAGGCTTTGTGAGAGAGGGAGGATAGATGGTGGAGAAGCAATTAGAATAGATAGGAGAGACGGGGGGACTCAGGATAGCAGGAGAGAGGGTCAGAGTACTATGGAAAGATACAATCTCACCAGGTGGCCAAGCAGACAATATCAATGGGTACGCTGGAAATACCCAGAAAGTACAGTCATTAAAAAATTGGAAAGCACATCTAAATTCGAATTTTGACAGAGAGCACCAAAAAGCAGTACACAATGGTGGATGCACAGCTGGAAGCATGCCCCAATGTGCATTTTGCCAGAAAGCACTAAGAAGCAGTACAAAATGGTGGGTGCATAGTTGGAAGCACACCTAAATTTGAATTTTGCCAGAAAGCATTAAAACGCAGTACAAAGGGGGGGATGTGCAGTTGGAAATAAACCTACATTCGAATTTTGGCAGAAAGCATTTAGTACCAGTACAACATGGTGTATGCACAGTTGGAAATACAGCAAAATTCGAATTTTGCACAAAGCACAAACAAGCAGTACAAAATGGTGGATTCAAAGTAGTAAAGATACCTAAATTCGAATTTTGGCAGAAATCCCTAAAAAGCAGAACATAAAGGTGGATGCACAGTTGGTAATAAACCATAGAATAGAACATGAGTTTTAAGTTATTTGTAACTTTGTCACTTTTTTCATTTTTTATGAGGCAGGGCATTAGGAAAGCAGAAGCGAGCAATCAGTGGGAGGCACAACATGAGGCATAGATTGGTCCAGAGATGAGAGGTTATGGATTAGGCAGGTAGGAATAGGAGCAGGAGAAAACTAGAGCAGTCAGAGTGTCCAGCAAGTGTAGGTGATCCAGGCCAATGTGAACCATAATGCTTACCAGAGCAATCGAAGTCAGGATTTATGATCATGGTCAGTGATGTGCAGTGGACCAAGTCAGTGTGAATCCCTTGGGAGCATTGACGACAGGCAAAGGAACAAGGTGCAGTGGCATGGAGAGGTGCGCCCTCCAGCACAAACAGGACCAGACAGGGGCCTTAGAGGAGGGCCTTGGGTCGGTGGGCCGGCTCACACCTGCTGGCTCACCATAGGCCTTTAGGGTGAGGAAGGCAGCCAATTGTCGGGCCGCAATGCAAAAAGTAGAGAAGTGGCATTCATGTGTCTGGCAGGACGTCGGTGGAGGTGGCCATATTATAGAGAACAAAAGTCTCAGTAGTAGGGGCCCAGCAGTGACCATGAGGGCAATTCATGAATAGCAAGAACTGCGCAGCAAATGAGGATCAAAATGAATGCTCCATTGAAGAATTTAGGCATGTTATTGAACATACGTGGGAATACTACGTAGAATACTACATGTACTACAAAGAACAAATATTATTTTGTGTGCAATTTTTCTGCATTCTAGATCTCCTGTGCCACTGAAGGTGCATGCTCCAACTGCCAACATCACAACATGGTGTAGAAAGTGGGAGAAAGGTCCTCTTTAAAGATGTTCCGGAGGACTGAGGTAGCTGTTGCATCGCTGCAATGTGGATCCACTGCCTCCAATCGTCTACCTGCCCATCCTGCTGCTCCAGGAAAGTTGTATAAATCAACAAGATTCGGAAACAGGACAAGAAAAGCCAGGGTATATCATCTCTGCACACACCCAGGTTTCGTGCATTGCGACTGTGAAAGGCAGAAGGACATGAGTAGCAGAGAACAGCTGAGTGCAGGGAGGGTGCATTGCAGACGCAACACAAACAGTTTTTGTTGAAGGCTGCCTACCTGGTGCTGTTGCAAGGGTCAGGGAGTAGACTTGCTTCCATACTTTTTTACGCCACTAAAGTCTAGGCTATCTGTGTATTATTACTGCAGGACCTACACGCAGTGATCAATGACCTAGTTATTTCTCTCTCTGTGGCTCTGTCTAAGTCTCATAGTCATTTGTGTGTTTTCTAGAGCCACCACCAGACTCGGAAACACACACACGTGTACCATATTTATTTTCATACAGCGATCATTTACTTGAGCATCACGGTTTCATAGGCAAATGAGTTCAAGGCATTATATCCCCCGATAAATCAGACTGAGAAAAAAGTGCTTGGACTGCAGTAAATGTAAGAATCAAATGTTTTGTGAAAAAAAAACGCAAGCCTGTTCTCAGAGCCTTCAGGGAAATAAAGCTCCAGTGTAGGTACATGCAGCCTTTTATAGCCCAGGCATACAGGACATGATGTACTAGCACTTCAATCTGAGATAAGAGAACAGGGAAGAAAGAGACAAGAGATAGAAGCAGGAAAGGAGACAGACAGGGCGAATGGGAGGTGTCAGGAATGACAGTCTGAAAATAAGATCTTGAGAGACAGAAAAGAAGAGGTGAAGAGAGCGCGGAGAGGGAGGGGAAGAAAGTGTTAGAAAATGTAGACAATAAGGGAGAGAGAGGATGAGAGGGAAAACATGAGTGACAGAACGAGGGAGGGGAGAGGAGAGAAGGCAGACAAGAGAGAGAAAAGAACACTTGTGTATGGGCGCAATATACATAAAATATCATATATCATATCATAACAGGTAAGACAGGTGGAAGGTTGAAGCGAGAGGGAGGCCTCCAGAGAAGGAACTTCAGTGGAGGGAGATTGATGAGAGGTAGAAAGGGATATCGGTAGAGAAAGTTACGGAGGGGAGGAGGAGGGTGGGAGAGGGAGAGACAGACTGTGAGAGAGCGTGAGAGAGAACGTGTGAAGAAGAGCGAGAGAGACATGGAGAGAGAATGAGAACGAGACAGAAACATAGGAGTACATAAGAGAGAAAGCTAACTGCATGCCAGCTAGGAGGAGAGAGAGAGAGGGGGGAGAGAGAGAGAGAGAGAGAGAGAGAGAGAGAGAGAGAGAGGTGAAGGTTCTGAAAGTGTGAAATGAACAGAAATACGGAATGTAATCGAGGTTGGAATTGGAAGGGGTTCAAAACAGCCGCAATGTAAGAGAAAGGCTTGGATAAAGAGACGCAAATGGAAAATGGGCAAGGAACAGTGGAAGTGAGAACATCAGTTAGAGAATGCCATTGATTAATATAAGAGAATGAACATCGCTGTTCAGAAAGGCAGAGCTGTATTACGTTTATACACAGCCCCAACGTGTTTTATGACTTGGCTTTCAAAACTATCTCAGAGCTCACAGTTACATGTTTCTTTCTACCTATATTATCCCATATATTAAACCAATAAACAAGACCCAATTGCAGTGTGGTCTCGCCCATAGGGGGCACTAGGGAAGCACACACCGCTCTAACCCCATTCTCGCACCACCCCTTAATTGATAGGACCCTCCAGGTCCTGCTAAAAAAAGAAAAGAAGCACAAAAGAAAAGAAGCTGCATTATGGAGCGAGTGACTTTAAGTCACTCCATAATAATGCAAATGTAGTACTTGCATTTGCAACAAATCTAAACACAAGAAAAATTCTTTCAAAAAGCAAATACTGGCGGTGTTCCTTATGGCCTACACAACACTTTACATGGGTGAATTACAATGAATAAAACGCCCATTCCTACACTCATATAGAGCTCCGTGAATAGCATTGGGAGACCCCAAATGACGTCACCCCTTTCAGAACCCTCGATGGCGCTAGAAAATCCGGCTCAAAAAGCATCCTGAAAGGCTTTTCACCAGCTGGAGTTAATTCCGGTCATCCCACCTGCCAACTTGTACTTTGCTGGTGCGGTAACGTGCCAGTAAACGGAATTACCAGAACGTTATTACTTCATTGGCAAAGTCATAATGAGGCCCAATAATATGTGTGTGCTTGACAGTTTATTTGCGTCAATGAACTGTTCTGTTGAGGGTATTGTGTATGAATGATGAGAGAGGCTGTATGGGTACCTCCTTGTTAACTCTGTGTAAAATAGGAAAAGTGTTATTCCGTGGACAGACTCCCAGTACCGGATTGAGCTCTAGCAGGCAAGGGTGTGCTCAGGGCACAGTGAAGGAGTCTATTGCTAGACTATATATTCAGTGTTATAATTGTAGTACCCTGCTGCATGTCAGCATTACATAATGTATGTATGTACACTTGTTTATGTGTTGACTATATTAAGTGTTATCCAGTGTGTTTTACATTATCACATTCATTGCTCATGTTTGTGGCATCCATTGTTTGTTGTGTTTAGGAACTAGGTTCAGGAAAGATTGTCAGGACAGATTATAGGGCACTGAGTCAGGTTGTTCAGTCTAAGAAGGAACCACACAGAAGGTGCTACTGTGCCCTATTAAGGGTACAATTGTACTTTTGGAGTGTTCCCTGTTTCCCCTTACCTTTCCAATTGTGTACCCTAAATCCCCCATGCACATCTACAATCTCTTCCTAACCCTCTTCCTCCATTTGGCTGCCTCGTTGTTCCCTGTCAATACTAATCAGGAAGCTGCCATAAGCAAGGTGGGAGGGTCGCATTCCATTCGACTTCTGTGGGTAAGGAGGGTGTGTGAATAGCACCACCAGGGCATGACAGCTTCTATGATAGATGCCCTGTAAAACATACCTAACCCCTGGGCCCCCAGTGCCCCACATACACATAATCACATTGATTGTACATGTGAGATGCTGGGGGATCAGGGGAAGGTATACCATTATTTACTGGGCATCTATGATAGATGCCTTGTACAAAAATGCCATGTCTGCATCCTGGGATACCTAGTGCCTCACATACACACATAACAAGATTGATTTTGTGTGTGAGCTGCTGGTCCTCCAGCACCTCACATGCACACAATTGACAATGGGTGTCTACGAGGTGTTGGGTGCCCCAGAGTGTAAGCATGTCATTATTTACTGCCCATTTAAGCCCAGTAAAATATGCCATGGCTGACCCCCACATAATCTGCCCCTTCAACCCCCCTGTGCCATGCACACCCACACATAATGGCATTCATAATGAATGTCATTTGTGTGAGGTGCTAGCACACTATGGGACAGGCATGACATTTATTTACTGGGCAGCTATGACAAAGCAAGCATGATAAGTGTTATTACACGGCTAGACTGACATTTTGGCGCAGCTGGTCTAATTATTCTAACTATGGCATGACATTTTGTATTTGGCATTTTTGATAAGGCAAGCATTATGAGTGTTATTGTGAGGCTCCTCTGCTATTTTGGTGCAACTATTCCAGTCTTTTCTTACTGTGGCATTTCATTTTCTATTGGGCATCTTTGATCAAGCAAACATGATAAGTGTTATTATGTAGATAGACAAGAGTTTTTAGTGCAGCTAGTCTAGGGATTTCTTACTGCGGCATGACATTTTTTATTGAGCATCTCTGATAAAGCAAGCATGATAAATGATATTATGTAGTTAGACTGACATTTTGGTACATCCAGTTTGTACATGTTCCCATACTGTGACATGCATTTATAATGGTAAAGCCAACTGTAGTATGTGCTTATGTGGGTATACTACCATATATTGCCAGAACAAACATGGATATGGTTTCTTATAATAGAATTACTGGCATTATGCTCAGAGCAAACATGAGTATGTTCTTATATAAGAATACTACATATGTTGATTGAGCCAGCATTGAAATGTATGGGCACAGCTAGCATTCAAACATTTTTACAGTGACACATATTGTGGGGAAAGGCATCAGGTAAATATATTGTAGAATTGCTCCTGTGCACTATTGGTAGCTTGCATCTATTGGGTTATTTAATGAGTTATCCTTGCAAATGGGCTTTTCATCCAACTGTAAACTGCTTGAATTTTAACCCATTATTTGAATGGGTTCTGGCTCTCTCGCTATGCGCGGTTGCTAGTGCATATTTGGGGGAAATATTTTTTATGCCCAGCCACTTAATAAATGGCCCAGCCGCCACTGCTCAATCATGATATGCTCCTTAGCTTGGAACAATGGGAGGGAATGTTGCTTCCTGCATTGGGAATATCCTCATGCTAGGGGAAAATCGATGTAGTAGTAGTAGTTGCAGTAGTAGTAGTAGTTTGTCATTTATATAATGCCTTTATCCCATTACTATGGCGTTAACATGCTAATGGTGGGAATGACATTGGGGGACCAAAGTCCAAGGTCTAGGAAAAATGTCAGAAGGATTAGAATGCGTGTGTGCATTTGGGCAAGATGGAGTGTAGGCTGGCTGGCCGAGCTCCAGTAAGCTACCCATGAAGGTCAGGCATGTGGATATGCTAAGGAGGTCAGGAGAGTGTGCACGTGGAAGTGACTTGTTATGTTTCCAGCTAGACCACATTTTTTGTCATAGGTCATCACTACATTCTGATGGCAGAAGTGTTGTGTTTTGTGTTTTAGTCTGGTTTATGTAGGCAAATCATTTTGTGTCCATCCAGACCGAAATGTTTGTCATAGGTCATCATTGCATTCTGATGCATGCAGGTGGGTAGCAGTGCCTGCGGCAGATGTCTACCGAAGTGGTGCGTGACTACATACCTTTAGGCTACGATGGAGCATTGTGCTTGATGTAGCTGTGTGATCAGATCAACTGTATAATAAACAAGTGTAAAGAAAGAGCAACCCCAAAACCGTATGATAAACATTATCCAAAAGGCCAAATATTCACTGCATCTTTTTGCAAGGGAAAACAAAGACTTAGTCACATCGAACTGAACGTCACCTCCCTAAAAGTTGCATCTCTTTTATAGCGGGAATATACAAAATTAGGTTATATTTTTACAATGTAATCCCACCACCCTCATTGGCTGCAGCTTATAGAACATGCTAATCCCCCCCCTAAAGACCATGGGCCAATTGGCCAAACACTATCTAAAACCCACTCCCCTAACACGTGGTGACCTACATCACCACTACCGACTCCAGGTATGGGATTGGTTGTTTAAATTATTGTCACACTAATAAATCAAGACTGCCACATGATGTGCACCCTTCCATTCCCAACGTCACTGAAGTAAACTGGCAGGGCCAGCTCTCATTTGATAAGACATTAGGCCTTCTCATTATACCAGATACAGTGGCACACACAAGCTGCCTCCCCAACCTTGTACTTACTTTATTGACATCAACTCTGCTCCTCCTATCCCAAATCAAAGGACATTCCAGACACGGCTCCACCATAACTCCATCAAACCCCAGGTGCAAAATAATGATGTAATGGGGGCATTGCACTTGAATCTGAATTTCATGGGTTTATTTGTTCATGTTGTATGCCTACTTGTAATTCACATAGGATGGCCGCTCATTGGGGAGGGCAGTAATGCACTAAATTGTTTAGCCCCTTGACATCACAGAACCATATGTCCTATTCCCGTGATGTTGTCCTTCAAAGGGTGCATTCCTGCTAGTTCGTATTCCATTCCCACCATGTTCAGGCCCTGCAGCTGGATACAATTAGGGCCTCATCACGAGTGTGGTGGTATTCCGGCGGATTTCCTGCCAAGAGCTATTTGCGCTAATGCTACGCTCCCTGGCGGACAGCCCACCAGATCACCAGTACATGTGCACGCGCACAGGGACATGGCATTAATGCAAATAGCGTCTGTCATAGAAATTGGCCAGGAACCCGTAAATCCATCGCACTCTGTGCTACCGCCGAGCAGCGGTGCTAATAGTGTGCGGGAAATGCGTCACCGCCGGAACAGGAAATAAAGCGGTGGCCATTTTGGGAATCACAATCCGCCAAATATCACAGCCCCTGCAAGCCATCCACCCCTGTGAAGAAAGAAAAATATCTCAGGAGCGCACCAGGGGCATGTCAGCCCTGGTCAGGGTCAGAAAACCTAAATTTAATGACCAGGAGCTGGCCATACTTGTGGAGGAGGCAGTGACCCACCAGGAAGAGCTATATGGTTCACTTCAGCGCAAGACAAGTGGGCAGCATCGAGCACAGATCTGGCGGGAAATCAGCCAGATGGTGCCTGCAGTGGGGTGTGTGCCCCGGGATGGGGTGGACTGCTGCAAGCTCCTAAATGACTTGTGGGTCCGAGTGCATGGCCTACTCTCCCAGCACAGGAGTGCAAGCATGGGGACTGGAGGAGGGCCTGCAACACCACCACCCGAGCTCACGCCCTGAAAGGAAAAGATGACTATGCTCATTGATATGGGCACCATAGAGGTAGTCAGAGGAGTGGAGGCTGGCACTGGTACCCAGCAGGCTTCAGTTGAGCCCCTCCCTAAAAATGCATGAACTTGTAAGGGCCACACATGCAGATCCTGAGTGAATGAATGTGCTTGCAATGTGCTTGAGGCACCACAGACACCTTATCTGACCCCTTGTACCACCGTACCATGGCGCCTTCTAGACTCCCCTGTACGTGCACTGCATCAATACAAGGGCCAGGGGACAGACATCCATGGCCATGGCACTGCTACATGATGTGAGAGTGTGCATGAAAAAAACAGCAACATGTTCACTGTGCATCCCTAGCAGGCATCTGAAGATGTCACGCAAACATGTCTGTGCAGTGTCCCTCCACAGTGACATGTTCCACCAATCACAACATGAGGAGTGAACAAAATGCAATGGCATTGCATGATTGATATTGTGTACAGACCCACTTGAAGGTATGGTATACATTATACTTATCTAGGCTGCCCTGAAGGGACACAGCGATCACCACAGGCTGACTATCACGGTGAAGAGGCTACAACACCACGGCGCCCGAGGCAGCGTGCTTCTACCAGCACAACTACCCTCCAAAGGGGCTGGACAGAAACAACACGACGCCGGACCCATCCCACATCACCACACCGTAGCCCAACCAGACGGATGCAGCACCCACAAGGCCACAGGGGGACAGCTACTATTCACCACAAGCCACCATGCAAACACTGGATGCTGAGGGAGCCACCAGTAGGTATGAGCCTGATGAGGGACAGACAGCAACATCTGCATGACAACCTGAACTGTTGACCTCACTCAGCCGCAGTGACACACAAGGAATGGCCACACCTCAGGGAACCCCAGAGCCAGTTGCAAAGGAGGCACATACCCTGGGTGTGCGTGTGCGTCGTTTCCACACACCAGAGCCAGACGTCGATACACCATCCTTTGGTACCCCAGAGGATAGTCACTCGGACCGCAGTAGCCCCATAAGGTGTAACATGTCCCCCTACAGCCCCCCTTCCAGGCAACGCATAGCTGTCAGCCCGGTCCCCGTCACACCCGAAGTCCCACTCATCATGGGAGCTGCCATGATGGGGCGTCTGGATGTTATAGAGGCCAAACAGGCAAAAATTGAGTCCACGGCCAAAGTGCACAGCAGCCACATCAAGGCCATCATCCGTGCCATACGGGTTGCCACTAAGTCCATGGCCTGAGACAACGCACAGACCCGGAAAGTGGTGGTGGGATGCACCGCAGCCCTGACAGTTTTCAGGCAAAGGGTACGGGAGTTGTGCGAAGGACAACCTGCACATGCAGAGCAGACAAGGGAATCAAACAATCTTCTCCACCAGCAGCTGCAGGTCACCAGAGCCATCCTATCAACCTCTACTGCACCCACGGATGGGTCCCTGGAGCCTTCACCCGGGCGCTGTTCAATGCGCAACCTGAGAGCCCGCTCACCAGAGGGGCCCGGACTTGGAAAGCGTCCGCGACCATCATAGATGGACATGGCACCGTTTTTGCGGGCCTTGAAAACATGCACCTACCTGCACTGTTTTGAGGAGTTCACTGTGGGTCAGGGGGGATTGTGTGCTGTGGAGCTCCTTGAGGTGAGGGGGGATTGTGTGCTAGGGAGTTCACTGGGGGCAGGGGGGATTGTGTGCTGGGGAGTTCACTGGGGGAGGGGGATTGTATGCTGGGGATTCACTGGGGAGTAGGGGAGATTGTGTGCTGGGGGTTCACTACGGGGATGGGGTGTTGTGTGCTGTGGAGTTCACTGGGGAGAGGGGGGATTGTCAAACATATAAGGAATCACGTTCAAAATTCATACAAAGCATGGGCAGTCATGATTGTGATAAAGTGCTCTTTAATGTTCAAGTGATATGTGTCAAAGGTACCCATCAACCGTATCAAAAATGATTCTCAATCAAGCCCTGCCTGGCCAACCTCCCCTCCCTCACCCCATCCCTGTGTACACGTGCATCAGCTTCTTGCACATCATCTTCACTCGAATCCCCAGGTGGCTGCACATCAGCATCGGGGGGCATCGGGAGGCAATGGCACATTCCTGCGACAGCAAATGTTGTGCAGCATGGCACATGTAAGTACAATTTTTGCCAACTTTTTCAGGTGCATACATCAATGCCCCTCCCGTACGGTCTAGGCATCAGAAGTGTGCCTTCAGCAGTCCAAATGCCCTCTCCAAGCAGATGCGTGTATGTCCATGGGCAATGTTGTATGCTCAGCTGGAGTGTGTGGATGACGCACAGGGGTCATGAGCCATGTGTACTGGGGATATCCAGGATCACCTGCAGGGAAGTGAATGCAGGTATGAGGACAAGGTTGGTTCAGTGGGTGCACCAGGCTCAGTCATCAGTGACATTGACAGCAGAATCAAGTTTGTGTTGAAGAGGTCATGCTATCTCATTGCAATGTTGGCTTACACCCTTTGCCTTCCAGGACATGCATGGTGTGAGGTTGCCATGCAGCTTTGTATCAATGTATATGTGAGTGCTTATGTGCATCACACTCATGTATTACATGTGCACTAGTTATTATATGGTCACTTACATTGTGGTGTGTTATGTGCTGGGGGTAGCATTGATTCAATGGACTACTCACTACTAGCACCACCCCTGTTTCTAAATGTAACAGTACTCTGTCCCTTGTAACTGGAGGAGGGGATTTTTGAATCTGCTTGTGCATGAAACGTGTTGTTAGCCCATGTGTCATTGGTATTCCCTTTGGCTGCTGTTGCATTTGCTGATTGGCACAATTATGTACAGTTCTCTAGGCATGTGTTTGGACAATCAGGGGTCTGTGTTTCAGGTATGTAGATCGTCGTGAATCAAACTACTTGTGTGTAGTGCTTTTGTGGATTTGCCTACTTTCACGCACCATTGGCATGACTGTCGGGTGGCCAGGGTGGGATGTCTCTGCTGTGTCAGGGTGAGAAGCAATATTGCGACACACAGGAGGCTTTGTATTAGTTGGGCTTCCATATGTGACTGTGCTCCAACATGTCTTTGCCATTCAGACTGGGTGTGTTCTGCAGTGTTGAACATGTACAAGGGTTCTTGTGCGAGGTACATGCATGGGAATGTTGCAGTGCTGGTGCTGCCTATGTCTCCTGCTGGCAAGCAGGGATTTCACTGTTAATGTACACCCCCATCAGATGTCATTTAACATGCATTTCGGACTACAATTGTACTCACCCAGCATCCATGTGTTTTGGCCTCAGTGCCTTTCCATGTACGCTGGCAGGGTACCATTGCGCAGGACCATGGAGTCGTGGGTGGATCCTGGATAGCGGGCGCAGCAGTGGCTGAAGGTGAGGTCAGGGCTACATGTCATCTGCACAGTCATGGAATGGAAATTCCTATGGATTCTGTAGGCTGCCCCATGTGCCTGAGGTGGTACCAGTGCTACATATGTGCAGTCCAGGGCTGCTATGACATTTGGGACTTGGCCAATGGCATGAAATTGACCCTTCAGTTGGTTCACCTGTGCCTGTGTGGCTGGAAATGCAATGTGCTCATTCACATGGAGCAGCAGTGCATCCAACACCTGTCCGAGCACAGCACTGAAGGTGGACTGGGTCATGCCATGCATCATGGCAATGGTGTGTTGGTAGCTGCCAGTCCCAAGGTATTGTAGCACGGACACAAGCTTCACAAGCAGGGGCACTACAGTGCTGATAGCTATACGGATGCTGATGTCAGTCTGGATTGTGTCCAGCCTCATACAAAAAATCGAGGTCGTCCCTTATAGCAACGAGTGGATTGGGACTAATATGAGAAATATCTATAAACCAAAGCTATCCACTCTGCTGAATTGAAAAAAAAGTTAATTTTTAAAACCAATTTATTGTTGGTTTAAACACCGATTAGTGGTGTGACCTCAAGCAAGGGGGGTCACAAAAGTTATTTTGCCACAGTATTTGTACTCTGAAAACATTCCTTGGTTGGACAAAATAGTTTATTTAATATTTTCAAAATGGGTAGGTTTGTGAATACAACAAATTGAAAGTGCAGATTGAAGTGACAGAAAAGGTAGTTAAAGAAAGGAGCCTTGGAATTAGAAGGCAATCTACCAAAAAAGACAAATTTGTACACTTTGCAGGTAAATGAATGCAAACATTAAATGAAGCATCTGTAAAAACATATATAATAACAAGGCAAACAGAAAGAAAATGAGGCCTAATTCAACTGCCCAAATTTTAGTATGCAAGTACCGCTGCTTAAGTACATAAATTGATGTTGGTCTGCCTCAACTGGCAGAGCAAATATTAAGAGGCCAAAGGTACTTTATCTAGAGGGTAACTCTAAACAGCCCCTTTAACAATAAACAGGTACCACTGTTTGATAAGTAAACAAAAAAGCAGGTCTGCTGACGTGTCGGTGTTTGGTAACATGGAAAACTTATAGACCGTGGCACAGGGAACTTCGTGCATCAAAGATCTTTCAACATCAGTTCACGGTATAGTTGTAAGTTAAGTCCTGAGACAAAGTTTTCCAATTGATAGAAAAAAAGTTCAAACATCCATATTCACGTTTCGGATCTGCCCCCTGCTGGGCATGTGCATTTGAAAATAGAGCCTTCCTCAGGGCGAGAACATGAAGAAATCAAACTTGTCCCTGTATAAAGGCAGACAGAGAAAAAGCGAGGTGTCACAAAACAAAGTTTAAAATTGAAGGAATGTTTTCATCTGTAGTGGCATAAGTCCAAATCCAGAGAAAATTATTTACTTTATAATTTTGAAACAAAGATTAAAAGCCCTAGTGAGGACTGGGGTCCTTACCCTGATTGTAGGCATGACCAAATCACAAAAAACCACTAGGGTTGGGACTGCGGTCTTCCACATGAAAAAACGGACACAGCTTGGAACGCAAGGTCTCCAGGGCACAACCATCCGCTGTTGTGTTTTGGTGGTTGCCTGTGGCAGTAAGGAAAAAAGACAAAACCAATGGGTTTGTCTGTCTGGCAACTTGTAAATGCCAGAGAGCGATTTCTAAGCAAAGGTGAGTGGAATGGTTTGAAACATACCTCTTTCCAGTAAAACACATGTTTGAAAAACTCTTGCTTCACGTGTAGAACGAGTAAATCAGATGCCGTGATGGTGGTGCTCCGCCTAAAGCAACCCAAAATACAAGAAAACAGGGAAAGCGGAGTCTGTGAGACTAACGTTGGTAAAAAAGGCTATTTTTTGGTATATGATTGCAAAACTCCCAAGCACAGGCTTAATGCGGTTTAGTGACCGAAAAAAAAAAAACATTTGAGAGAGTGCAAAAGGAATGAAAAGAGGTCCTTTCTTTGCGGTCCTTTCTTTGTGTCCAGCAACTGGGTGATGGCTGCCCTGTCCAGCCTATTCTCGGTCACCAACTGCCCATCAGTCAGGGCCCAGGGTGTTGGCCTGACCCTGAGGATGGCTGACCGCCTTGCTGGTGCTGCTCTCCTCATCCTTCTCCTCATCCCCAACACCCCCTGTGCTCCCAGGGCCCAGGCCTGGTTGGCTGGCCTCTGTAGCTCCAGGTGGAGCAGGTAGATGTCCACATCAATGCTCCCGGCTGCAAATGGCAGCATGGTGTTTGAAAGTGTGTGTTGTGCATGTGTGGGTCCTTGGTAGGTCTCTGTGTGCATTGTTTTCACCTGGGCCCTTATTGCTGTCTCCTCCCTGCTTCTGCTGGTGTAATGGTGTTGGGGAGGGTGTGCTGTGCATGGGTGGGTCCTTTGTAGGCCTCTGATTTGCAATGGTTTCACCTGGGCCCTTATTGCTGTCTCCTCCCTGCTCCGGCTGGTGTAATAGTGTTGGGGAGGGTGTGCTGTGCATGGGTGGGTCTTTTGTAGGCCTCTGACTTGCATTGGTTTTACCTGGGCACTTTTTGCTGTCTCCTCCCTGATCAAGCTGGTGTAATGGTGCTGGGGAGGGAATGCTATGCATGGGTGGGTCCTTTGTAGGTCTCTAATTTGTATTGGTTTCACCTGGGTCCTTATTGCTGTCTCCTCCCTGCTCCTGCTGGTGTAATGGTGTTGGGGAGGGTGTATTGTGCATGGGTGGGTCCTTGGTAGGCCTCTGATTTGCATTGGTTTCATCAGAGGAGTTTTTGCTGTCTCCTGTGTTCTTTTACCTCCAGCATTTGGCTAGGGGTATTTTCGGCGGATTATCCACTGGTTTTCTGGTGCTAATAGCACCTACACCAGACTTGTGATGGCCCTGTAATAGCGTGAATGGGTGCCAGTGCTATTACAGCCCACGCTATTACAGCTGGCTGTACTTACGCCAGCTGTAATATCGACAGCTGTATTTGTACTCGTGATCCGGTGGAGCGGTATTGGCAGCGCTAATACCATTACCACCGGATTTAAGGGTTACCGCCCAACTCGTGATGAGGCCCTTAGTATTTATCTGTACACAGCGTGTGCCACTGACCTTGACTTCTCTCTTTTGCAACAGGAGAAAGGGATTTGTTTTTGGAGCTAAACTACACAAAACTGCAGCTCCACATCAGGGCCTGAATTTGGTTCTGTTCATAATGTCCTAGGCCTCAACTTCCAAAAAGGCACAATTTCTGCCATGTTAACACTCTGACCTCACTTCTAACACAGCACCTTTTCTGACTCAACCTTACATCTGTTGTCACTCTTCCTGCACACCTTACTTTGGACCATAACTTTGGCTACACAAACTAAACATAGGTCCTATAATACTACCCTACCTATAACCCGTGTACCTGCAGCAGTGATACATTGTGTTGCTCTTCCTGTGTTGCTATATGTGAGTATCTAATATGTGTCAAACCTAACTAAAACAATACATGCTCTCTGTGGTGAAAACCTCAATTTGTTCCCATGATAATTCATGCTAATAGGTTTTTCTCAACCTGTACCTTTTTACTTGCTGTGACGCTGTACGTGCATCCCAACATTCTCCCTTTAGTTAATACTCCATTAACTAATCCTTCTTCATCCTCCCTAGATACCCATGCCCCTCACACATGACAGAAACTCTCCCCTCCCCTTGGGCATACCTTTCTAAGGTACCCATCAGAAAACAACGCCTTCCATCTCCTGCTAGATTAACCCACCACTGAACATAATTCTCTGGGTCTGGAGGGGGTGTGGGCACCATCCCCGAAGGGCCAGGCGCAACTCTATTTTTATCATCTTCAGAACTCCAATCCCCTCCATTATGTCACTGTGGGTGTACTTGTGTTTTGTGAGAGGAGGATTTCTAACCACCCATAGCTATACAATCAGCATGAAGCTCTTTGGCAACATCTTCATGCAGCACCTCAGGATCATTTGACACAAACAAGAAAAGCATGAGCAAAAAAAAAAAAAAACTACAGTGGGAACCCACATTTTTCAGCAATTTCTAACAATGATGGAGCCCATGACAACATCTTGTCAAACTAGTCATTGGTATTCCCAAGTGCTTCTTTCGCCATTGAAATCCTCAAGTTATGCATCAATCCTGTTTCATGGGACAAGAATCCATTACCCACATCATTTGGGGAATGTATGTGCAGCAAGACAGACCAATTTTCTTGACACACCACCTCCAACGGCCATGAGCAGATCCAGAACATATCGGTTCTGGAGGGTCATAAGCCTGATTGTCCTTAACTCGGTCTTTATCGAATTAAGACCCTGTGTGTCTGGTTCACCTTCTGAAGTATCTCAAACCTGATGATCTGAAGCCATTTAGCTTTATCTGCAGTCTGGATACCCAGCACCAGTAGGGAGGTAAGAAAAGTCTCAGTTTTAGTAAATAATCTGTATTGATCCGGGATTGCCTTAGTTTATTGGATGACTCTTTAGACAGGTATCTTGATTTCTTCTGACTACAAAGTCTCAATGAACGACGACACACCTGTTGGATGTGGGCTTAGTTGGTTCTGAGGCTGGCATATTTATCACTGACAGATGGAAATCATGAACTACCAATACTGTTGAGTGCGGGGTGGTCACTGAACATACACCCCTCCATGATGGTGGGAGGTGTAGATATGTGTATTGCTCACACACCCAATACGCATCCAGCAACGCTGTGGTACCTTTCGGTCAGGTCTGGAATGAAAAGTGTCT
Source organism: Ambystoma mexicanum (assembly GCF_040938575.1). NCBI lineage: Eukaryota > Metazoa > Chordata > Amphibia > Caudata > Ambystomatidae > Ambystoma > Ambystoma mexicanum. The sequence goes on along the minus strand of NC_090929.1, from coordinate 850,190,218 downwards.
TAATACACAGACTATTCTTACCTATCAGTATTGTACCATTTCCTTGAAAGCAAAAGGATTACTCCTCTGGCCTCTGTACTTTTGCTTGTGTATCACTTAACTTGATCCATGTCAATTGTGGTACATACGTTGTCCATATCCTGCCGCAGTTCTGATTCTCGCATGCCACCACATCTTCTGAAAACCCCAGTAAGCCCCCTGCTGTACAGTTCACTACTCCTGCTCCCCATATATTGTTGTAAAACAATTTTCCTTCCAGCTTCAGTAATGGTCTTATTTCACAACCGGCTTGCTCTTTCTTCTTGGCACACATTCTTCATCACATCTGTCCATTATTAACGCTTGGAATGTGTGGCCTTGGAACAAACTTCCAACTCTGCACAAGGTCAAGTGTACCAGACACAGGGCTATAAAAGGCAGCATTTCTTAGGGTATAAACATGTGGGTGTGCCCATCACATGGGGTAACAGGGTGCATGCATAGCAGCTCTCATTTCACCACTCTCTACCCCCTTAGTGCATGTGATTGTACCACATGTTGTCAGACTCGGGGTGGTGCACATTGCAGACAGTAATACAAATTACCCCTTTGTACTGCTTATAATTTATCTTTTTCTCAGTTTCCCTCCTGGTTTGTTTTATTCCGAAGATACAACATCTGTTTCGTCTGTTTCATTCCCATACCCCTTTTATATACCCTAACCATGTAAAAGAACCACACAAAATATCTATAGCTGCTACAAAAAGAAAACAGCAGACACAACATAACATATATATATTACACTTTGTCTGTAATGTTGAACCTGTAAAAAGAGGGATAAAGCAAACCAACTTTTGAGAAAATATACATTCTTTGTTATAGTCAAGATATCGATATACTGCAAAATTATGAGGAATCATGTTACAAGATGTTTTAATGCCAGTCTATAATTTGGGCATATTCACGAGAAGGTGAGGCTTTGCAGGGTACTTTCTGAACATCAGTGGACCCAAAAACTCAACTCCTACACCCGAACAACAAAAGAGGTCACATTTATGACTTCAAAAGGCCCCTGGAATTTTTGTTCATTCCAACGGCAGATGAATTTGTGCACGTATATCCTGTCTTAAGGTTACAACTGTGGTGGTAGTAAGTTCAGTTCATTAGTCGGTGATGCTTCAGGTGTGTCTTCTCTTCTAGAAGCAATCTGGTGAGATAGAAATTATATACATGTTGTTAATTCCTGCCCCCGAATCACCTCCCCAAAACTCCTGCTGCCTTGTGACATCTGATGCTATGCGTGTGGGAGTAAGAGGCATGTGCATCTTTCTCTCTGGCACTATTTCATGTTGAAAAAAGTGGTGGTCTTTACTGGGCTGCGTTCTTAGGCTAAACAAAGCCATAGGCAGACATTGCACCCCTTTTCTCTCTAGCATTGCACATATCTTAGATAGTTTGTTATTCAAAAGACCATTATGTTTTCTACAATCCTGTTGGCCTGAAGATGATATATTGAGCAAAGCTTGTGCTTTATCCGCAGTAAGTTCACAATTTCATAAAAATTCTCATTTAAAAAGTGAGTTTCATTATCACATTTGAGGACCTCACACACCCCTCAATGAGGAAATACCTTGCGGACAAAACATTTTGCTGCTTATTAACTTGTGTATTAGATCAATTATTCATTATTGATATTTGCAGATGAGAGGAAGGAACTTACTGTACTAAAATAGATGAGGTGAATGCTGTTATCAATGGCATTCATTTTAATGATAGCATGCAGGGATCACACTATGTATTTGTTGTCCTGTACTGGATTCATACACACAAAATTCTTGAGCATATAATGCAATCCTGTGACCGCACAGGGATCAAGAAAATAGACATCAATAAAAAGGCAAAACAGTTCTGATGTGAGTCTATTACGAGGACAATACATTATGTTGCCTAATTTCTGAACATTTTAAGTCAAACTGAACAAAACAATACTACAAACACAATGTATGTAATAATCTAACACTAAGACTTAACATTGCAAGAGTTTAACAACTTTCCAACTGACTAGTAGTGAAAACAGACTGCCGATCACGTGGCAATATATAAGATATTGAAAATCATACTGATAGAATGAGGAAAGTATTTTCTGCAGAGTGAATACAACTCATGCATATACGTTAAGAAAGACAATGTTTCTGTTCAATTAAATTACATTCTTTATTTAAACTTGACGGAAAGCGAGGAAAGACTAACGTGACTACAGTCATGCACCATTTGTTATTGAACATTATAAATAAAGTAACAATATGGTGACTGCAGGCTTATTGATCATTACTGCACAGAGAATTCAGAGTGATAAATGTAAATGAAATTTTAAATTTTAACTGTAATTGATATATGGGACAATTATCTCAGGAGTCCATTATTTACACTGAGTTTCTGTGGGACATGGGACATTTAACTCAGAACATCAATATTTACACAGAGTATCTGTTATTTCATTTTGATCCAATTAGATGCTGAAAACTATCCAATCACAAGTTTAAACAAAGATTGAGAACACTTTCTAGTGCACCATATGCTGAACCCATTCTTACAAACTGTATGGTGACAACCTTCTTTGTACGCATGGCAGAGTCACCTTGAAGGTAAGCCCCTCACCCTGGGCTGCGAAGATTCACGCACAATGGCACTTTTCACAGACATTTTATTGACACTTTTGTGACTATTTGCCTGCACAGGAACCTACATCTGCCGGAAGAGCATTCACATTGTAAGCATTATCATGTTCCATTTGATGCAACTTTTTGTGTTTGCCACATTTGTAATCCTTGCCGTTCTGCCATTCCAAGATGGCTATGTCCTCTGTGTGTGCTGGGGTGTTGGCATGGTGCTTGTGGTGGCCTAGGATTGAATGTGGCCTTCTTCATCCTGGCCAATGGGAAAGCCAGCAGGCTTGGCCGGCCCTCCTCACAAGGCCCACTCCTAAGGCCCTGTCTATCCCTGTCCGCCCCGGTATGCCGCCATGCTGCCCCACTCCCTCCCAGCGCATGTAGTTTGCATGTATGTGATCCTCCTGGCCCCTGTGATGGTAGTTTTACAAGTATGTGATCCCCCCTGCCCTGTGATGTTTGTATGCATATTTGTGATCCCCCCATTATGGTTTTATGCTGTTATGTGATCCCTCCTGCACCTGTGATGGTTGTTTGCATGTATGTGATCCCTCCTGCCCCCCGTGATGGATGTATGCATGTATGTGATCCCCCCTGTCCCATGATGTTTTTATGCATATGTGTGATCCCCCCATGATGGTTTTATGCTGTTATGTGATCCCTCCTGCCCCCTGTGATGGTTGTACGTATGTATATGATTCCCCCTGCCCCCTTGATGTTTTTATACATATATGTGATCCCCCTGTCCCCATGATGGAACTGTGCATGTATGTGATCCTCCCTGCCCTCTTGATGAATGTATGCATGTATGTGATCCCCCTAACCCAGGGGTCTGCAACCTGTGGCTCTCCAGATGTTTCGGACTACAACTCCCATGATCTCCTGACATTGACTATGCTGCACAGGCCGGATGGGAATGGTAGTCCAAACACATCTGGGAGCCAAAGGTTGCAGACCCCTGCCCTAACCCCTTTGATGGATGTATGCAGTTATGTGATCCCACCTGCCCCCCATGATGGTTGTATGCATGTATATGATCCCCTGCCCCTGTGACGGATGTATGCGTGTATGTGATCCCACCAGCAACCCCGTGATGGATGTTTGCATGTATGTGATCTCACCTTCCCCCGTGATGGATGCATGCATGCATGCAATCCCCCCTGCCCCCGTGATGGATGTTTGCATGTATGTGATCCCCACTGCCCCCGGTGATGGATGTATGCATGTATGCCCTGCCCCATGTGATGTATGTGATCGCCTCTGCCCCCAGTGATGGTAGTTTGCATGTATGTGATCCCCTTTCCCCCTGTGATGGTTGTATGCATGTATGTGTTACCTCCTGCCCTGTGATGGTAGTTTGCATATATGTGATCCCCCTGCCCCCAGTGATGGTTGTATGCATGCATGTGATCCCCCCTGCCCCTGTGATGGATGTATGCATGTATGTGATCCCCCCTACCCCTTGTGATGGTAGTTTGCATGTATGTGATCCCCCCTGCACCAGTGATGGCTTTATGCATGTATGTGATCTCCCCTGCCCCTCGTGATGGTTGTATGCATGCATGTGATCCCCCTGCACCCTGTGATGGTAGTTTGCATGTATGTGATCCCCCTGCCCCCTGTGATGGTTGTAAGCATCTATGTGAACCTTCTTCCCCCTGATGGATGTATGCATGTATGTGATCACCCCATGCCCCCATGATGGAAATATGGCTTGGCACAACCCCCTTGCCCTCGTGTGATGGTTGTTATGTCCCCCATGCCCCCTGTATTTGTTGTGTGTCCCCTGCCCCTGTGATGCATGTTGTTTACCTCCTCCCCCTTTGGGTTACCCTGTTGTTTTGTGTTTCCCCCTTCTAACCCTCACCGTCTTCTAGCACTTACTATTCATACTTGACTGTATGATAGCTCCCTGTCGGTGCCCCCCCTTTTTCTTGTTCTTCCCCTGCCCCTCCTGCACTACTCAGAATGGTCTTCTGGCCTTATTGGTCACCTGTCTTCCCTCTCCTCCTCCTTCACCCTATCCCTTCCTCCCCTTCCCTCCCCGCCTCTTGTTAAATCCATGCACTACCTCAATTGCCGTCAGGCATAGCAATTGTAGTTGCCTGTATTCACAATCTCAAGCCCTCTCCTACTCCCCACCCCTCCACTCCTTTTGTTAAAGTCTGGTTCTACCTCAATTGCCGTCAGGCATAGTAATTGTCGCTGCCTGTCTTTATCATCCACTCTCCTCATCCTCTCCCTAATAATGTTCATTAGCACTTACTGTATCATTTGTCTCTTGACATTATGATAGCAGCTTGTTTGTCTCTCCCCCCTTCTTCCCTCCTTGTCTTCTCCTCCCACATCCCTCTCCAGCACTACTATGAAGTGTCGTAAGACCTAGCATTTTAGCTGTTTTTATTGCTTCTCTCCATTTCCCTCACTCCATACCCCCATCCCTCCCCTCCTCTTGTCGTTTTTCTGCACTACATCAATTGTCGTCAGGCATAGTAATGAGTCTCTTGTTTTGTCCCTTCTTTACCTACCTGACTTGCCTTACTGTTCCTTGCTCTTACACCATCAGAAATGTTGCCAGGCTGATTAAGATAGTTATTATTTACATTCTTAATTGTTTCAAGGACTTGTAATATTGTAACTGTATTTTCCCTTGTTCCCTCCCTCCTTGAAGCGCTTTGAAACACATTGTGTATAGGCGCTATACAAATAAAAAATGAATTCAATGCAATGCAATTAGGGTTATTTCCATACATTTCATTAACAGAGAATGATAAAACTGGCCATTTACAGACTAGTGTAGTCACTATTTCTAGGCCAATAGAAAAGCAGTACCCAACCAATAAAGGACTGACCAGACTGAGAGACCCGAACAAAAGGGATTTAATTTTATCAATTATGCACAGGATGCATGGGACTTGGGTCATTCACCCTTGATGTAATGAGATAACATAATACACTGTGCACTTTTCATACAATTACTGGCACAGGTGAAGGCCAGCAACTTTATCTTATAAGGTAATCTCAGCAGGGAATTGAGGGAGCAATGTTCAAATATTTGATTAATGTACCATACACACCAAGAGATAACAATTAATATGAATATAGACATTAATAATTATGGTTTTGCTACTGTCATACTTTATCATTATTTTTCATTTATTTTCTCTCAATTTTTTGTTTATCTTAATCTCCTTTTTCTTCAACACCCTGAATGGCAATAGTCTCCATACTTTATTTTGTACATTGTTATGTATCAAATGTGATGTAGTCAGTTAATTTAATGTATTGCCTTGAAAAGGACCTGTGGTCCAAACACTTCTCGGCACACTTGGATGGACTGTGTTATACGTGAGAATATCTGGAAAATAAGAATTTATTAAAAAGAGCTGTGAGATCATTTGCAGATAAGCGCAATACCAGCAAAGCAATTTATACTGTCCTACAGGAGGGCCCGTAATCACTGCTCCTTCAATATGTTGGGATGCATGTTCAGAATATCACCCCTCCCAGACGATTTAGATTGCAGAAATATATTGAAACATGGAGGATAGGTACCGGATGGTGTAGTGGGGAGGGGGAGTGCTACACAGATGGAAATAACTGACAGGAGTGGGAAATCACACAGGGGGAATTAACAATTAGTCCTGCAATAGAGTTGTGTAAAATACATTATATATGCATGGTAGCTATAACATGAATTAGTGCTGCATTTAAGAGTAGGCCTGGATCCTTGCAGGCTGTGTTGGATACACAGAACAATGAGGCTTCATTTTTTGACAATCACATTCTGATTCCCAGGCATGGCAAGAAGCATGTATGTACATCCACATATAAATATATTCAGCTAGGTACTTCGAACAAATAGCCAGGAATGTGTGCAGCTGAAAAGGCATAGGGCTGCAGCCTAGCATGAAGGTCATGCTATTGGGAGTCAAGGTAGAGGTCTTTGGCTGCCAAAACATGAACCAAGATTTAAGACATTTGCATCACCAAAATAATGGCCATTCTATTCAATCTACCAGATGTGCAGGAAAAGGGGTCTTAAATACTTTGTGAAATGGATTGATTAGTGGGACACTTGGTTTACCTCTTGGCAGGAGAACTGATACAGGGGGAAGGAGAGAAGAACATGAACTGTGATTTGTACCAGGGAGAGCCAAAACTGATGCCCATGCAGTGGGGTGGAATGGTGGGGGTGCTGGTGTGTCTGGGATGAGAAAAGGGCTGGTGCACATTACATGGTTAGGAGTAAAGGTACTGTTGTGCCTTTCAAGTCTAAACAATTGCTTTGCAGCGCATCAGGTTGGGAAAGGTTGTTACCAATTTGGATGAAGATGGAGGAGAAGACAATGCTACTAAGCGATATGAAACTATTTAGGTGGCAGTTAATGAGGGTGGGGGATAAGCACTGTATACCAAGTGTGTCATGAATGACGACTTGTATGTTTATAAGTTAGCCACCATCTTGGGGGAAGGCAGAGCTCTGTGTCAGTGGATTTGTAATAGCGTGTCACCCATTCCTACCTATACAAAATACAGTGCTTCTTGTTCTCAAAAAAGGGTGCACCAAGCCTTTTTCCCTATTGGGTTGTTTTTTCTTGGTCTGGTTGCCAGAAAGTTGCCCTACAAACACTCAACTTCGCTAATTCCTTCCGTACTAACTTAATTTCAGCCTTGTGTGTATTATCAACCACTTCCTTCTCCTTCTACTGCCTTCATCTACAATGTATACTATAATGACCTGAATCTATGGCCATCCCTTGGCCTCAATCCCTACTACTTTATCCATATCCTTATGTTCCTCCTTTGGAAACCCATTCTTTCACATGTAATAAAAAACTGCTGCAGTCTTATCCCATGATTCCCTTGTCTCACCCTTCCCCATATCATGAATCTGCTATTTTTATTTTGCCCGATCTTTGTCCTCTTTCATAGTCTACGCCATAGTCTACACCATTTTTGAGGGTATGTCCGGTGTGTTGGGATATGCAGCATGTCGGGCAGCCCACACTTTAGCTCAACAATCATTAAAATATGCCCCATCATGAATGTCATCACCCATTCCCATTCGTATCCCTGGATATCCCACTCGTTTCCAAATGTCAGCTGCTTGGTCTCCTAATAATGCGGCAACATTTTCATGTCTACTATCGCTAGTGTGATATCAGATGTTTGTTTTTCAAGTGCGTATATCCATTTGCTTACTCCCGCTATGAGAGATGGCAGTGCCTTCATCATATCTTTTATTTCTATCTGTGGACAAGGCATGTACTGTGCTGTGCCGGGACCTTTATTCAACAATGGGAACTGTGCTCCCACCTGCTTAGCTGGTGCATTTTTCCCCTCATTTCCCTTTCATCAGGTGATCTGGTCACGCTCTCAATCTTGAACCCCAAAAGCTCTCTACGCTTTGTGTTACCCCGTGCAGCCTGTCATTTTCCTGCTTGCCATCCAAGCACCACTCCTCCTCCTCCACTGCTCCTACATCAATGTCCGACCTAATTGGTTCATAATCCAGGCTGCCCACCCATGGAAATCCCTCTGCATACCTTTCATTGTTATATCCCGATCCTCTTTTTCAACACACACATCCCTAATTGCAGTGCTGTCAATCCTAAATAAAATATCACATGCTGTCCAATTATTGGTGTCAATGGTGACATGCTCTTTGCCCCTTCTCCCTTTCTAGCTTTACTCTCGGTCCTTCGCAATGCTTTTTCTAAATCTCTTCATGCCCGGTTCTCTGTTTTCATGACTAAAGGGGTACATGTGGTATCTGCTGCTGGAGCCTGTGGGACATTTTCATAGGTTGCGGGGGCCCTCTGTCTTGTCGCAGCATTTGGCGCATTCTTGGGGTTAGTGTAACCTGCAGCTGCTTACATAGGATAACACCCTTGTGGGGGCAGCAGGGCTGTGGGGGTTGTCAGGGTTTCACGCTTGTAATACATGTTCTCCCCTTCTTGTGTCCTCTGGGATGTCTTCCAAATCCTCAACCATGCTCCAGAATGCCCTTTCTATTCTTTAGCTACTGCCCCTTATATTTTTGCAGCTAAATAAGTATACATGTGGCCCAGAACATCTTTGTTATTCGTTCCTTCTTGGGGCCACAGCTTGTACATCCCTCCTCTTGTGTCAGCAACCCACTCCCTGTGATATTTCATGATCTTTTCTCGGTACAACAGAAACGATGTACACATGTATTCAAGCGGGGGGAAAGGAAACACATAGTTATGTCAAATCTACACTTATAATAATTCTTAGTTTACTATACATCAATACAGCTGTGCCGATCTACCTGCCCCCTCCCAATTCTGCCTCCACTCCTCTTTTCCCCCTCCCCATTCTCTTCCCCCTACACAACACACAAATCACACCACACCTCTCTTCACAGAACTCAAACACCACCAATCCACACCACAATAATTCCAAAAACACCTTAAATCATAAATAATATTACCACAGTTATATACAACTGATTTAGACCCATCATCAGCCTCCTCTTCGAGATGAGGGTATTTACCTGCTTACGCCCCCTTATGCTGGGAAAAGGGATACCAGGTCTGCCATATATTAGACATGCACAACAAAATCATACTTATGTACAAATGGTTAAGACCCTTCCTCTATCCCCTTGCCTCAGCATGAGGGAATTTACCTCCTCACACTCCATTATGCCGGTGCAGGAATCCGAAATCCTCCACTTTACAACCCTCATCTAATTTTACTTGTAGCACTGTCTTTCCTCTGCAATGGAGAAGATCCTGTTTCTTTTCTCTTCTTTTGCATTTTGACCTCACCTTTCCTCTCAGTGGAGGAGAACCCTGTGGCCACTTCTATATATATAAACCATAAAATATTTCCACTTTGTATTTTACAGTCCTCACACTCACCATCCAATCACTCCACACATGGCCACTCTCCCCTGGTGTTTTCTCCTACAAAGGTGCACTTACATATATGTGTTCTCCCAATCACCTCAAGGGAACAGACAGGATTTTTCCAACACGGCACCTGTGATCCTCTTCAGATCATGCATGTGAACTGGTCATTGCGGATGGGCGCTGCATATTCATGGCTGGGACACTTCCGAGCTCACAGAGAGTCTGGGATCAGATCAGGGTCACCAAATTGTAAAGAAAGAGGAACCCAAAAACCGTATTGTAAAAATAATCCAAAATAATAATCCAAAAGGCCACATAATCACTGCACCTTTTTGCAAGGGAAAATATGTTTTATTACAAACAAATAGTCTCAGACACGGAGCTTGTCACATCCCACAAAGTTACATCTTTTATAGTGGGAACCTACAAAATTAGATTATATAGGTTACAATGTTATCCCACCATTTTCATTGGCAACTGCATATAGAACATTCAAATGCACCCTCCATAGTGCCTGGGCTAATTGGCCACAAACTATCTAAAACCCACTTCGCTAACATGTAGTCCCCTACATCGTCACTACTGAATCCAGGTACGGGATTGGTTGTTTAATTTATTGGCATACTAATAAATGAAGACTACCACATGATGTGCACCATTCCATCCCGACGTGACTGAAGTAAACCGTAGAGGCCAACTCTGCTTTGATAAGACAATAGGCCTTCTCATTATACTAGACTCAATGGTACACACACGCTGCCTCCCTGACCTTGCACTTAATTTATTGGCATCACCTGTTCTCCTCCTATCCCAAATCACAGGACGTTCCAGACACAGCTCCCTCCTTATCTCCTTCAAACCCCAGGTGCCTCGTAATTAAGTGACTGGGGCACCAATCTTGAATGTGAATTTCATGGATTTATTTGTTCAACTTGTGTGCCTACTTGTAATTCATATGGATGCCTGTGCATAGGGGAGGGCAGAAGTGAACTAAATCGTTGCTCAGCACCTTGGCATCACAAGACCATATTTCCTATTCTAATGGGTTTGTCCTTCAAAGGGTGCATCCCGGCCAGCTCACATTCCATTCCCACTACATTCAGACCCTGCAGCTGGTTACAATTAGTGTTTATCATACACCACAAGTGCCACAGACTTTGGCTTCTCTCCTGAGGAATGGGAAAGGGATTTACTTTTGGGGCTAAACTACACAAAGCCACAGTTCCACATCAGGGACTGCTTTCTATTTTGTTCATAATGTACTAGGCTTCAACTTCAGATATGGAGACACTTCTTAGTTACCCCAGGGTTCTGTGCATGGTACAAATAAAGAAACTCAACTAAACTAAACTTCTGCCATGTTAATACTCTGACCTCACTTCTACCACAGCACCTTTCTGACACCACCTTCCATCTGTCTCTGCAATATACTTTGGACCATAACTTTGGATACACCAGCTAAACACAGGGTCTATAATCCTGCCCTATATATAACCCCTGCAACTGCAGCAGTGATGCATTTTGTTGTTCTTTCTGTGTTGCTATATGTGAGTATCTAATGTGTCAAACTGAACTAAAACCAATACATGCTCTTTCTACAGTGCAAACTTCAATCTGCTCCCACGATAGTAGTGCTAACAAGCTTTTCTCAAACAGTCCCGTTTTGACCTGCTTGGACGCTGTACTTGCATCCCAACATTGCCTAGCTTCATAAATTCCTCTATGCTCAATATACAGGCTACACTAATACATCTTCTAAGTGCAATAGACAGGCTATCCTCATAGATCTTCTAAGAGCAATATTAAGGCTACGCTCATATCTTCTAGGTGCAGTTCATTGGCTATCCTCCTTAATCTTCTAAGCGCAATAGAAAGGCTAAAATCATGATTCATCTAGGTGCAATACCAAGGCTAAGTTCAATAGATAGACTATCCTAACATATCTACTAAGAACGAAGGCAGGCTATCCTATTACATCTTCTAAGCGCCATAGATAGAATACCCTCAAATATTCTCAGTGCAATAGACAGGCAATCCTAATACATCTTCTAAGCACAATACTCAGGCTACCCTCATAAATCATCAAGTGCTATACACAATCTGTCCTCATATGCCATTTAGGTGCATTCGGCCGGTTATCCCTAATACTCTTCTAAGTGCTATAGACAGGCTACCATTAGAAATCCTTTAAATGCAATACCATCATATATCTTCCAAGCACAATAGACAAGCGATCCCTATGAATCTGCTAGTGTAATAGACAGGCTAGCCTTATTAAGTGTAGCCCATTGCCCATCCTCAAAGTTCATATGAGTGTAACACATTGTCCAGAGTCCATTTAAGTGCAACACATTGCCCACCTCAGTATTCCATCTAAGTGCAAAACATTGCTCACACCCAGAGTCATCTAAGTTTAACACATTGCCCACCACCAGAGTCCATGTAAGTGCAACACATTGCTAACCTTTAAATCCATCTAAGTGCAACACATTGTCCACCCCCAGAGTTCATCTAAGTGCAACACATTGCCCACCCCCACAGTCCAATTAAGTGCAGCACATTGCCCACCATCAGAATCCATCTAGGTGCAACACAATGCTCACCCTCAGAGTCCATCTAAGTGTAACACATTGTCCAACCCCAGATTCCATCTATGTGCAACACATTGCTCACCTGTAAATCCATCTATGTGCAACACATTCGTCCATCTAAGTGCAACACATTGCCCACCTCCAGAGTCCATCTAGTGCAACACAAAACCCACCATTAAATAAATTCAAGTGCAACACATGGCTCACCCCCAAAATTCCCCCGCGTGCAAAAACTACCTGCCGTCAAAGTGTCTCCCTGTGCAAGACACTGGATACCCCGCCACTCTTCTGAGTGCAATACTCTGGTCACCTTTTGCTGATGTTCTACTGTCACATCATAGCTAACCTCACAGTAGTTCAAAGTGCCATACACAGTCTACGCTTGGGATCAATCTGAGTTCAACACAATCAATAACAAGAGAGTGCACAGTGTAGGTCAACATTAGGTAAGGCACAAGTAATAAGGGGTCAGTGCAAATAACCCCTAGTACTAATAATCATTTCCTCTATTCTAGTATACAGGCACACTGAACATCCTGGGCAGCTCCACATTTTCTTGGCAGTTAGTATGTCCCACCAGATGAGAAACTGGAAAAATGTTAATTAAACACAGAAAGCATTGTTTTTCGTCTCTACTGCGGTCTGGTTTTTTGTGTAGATGGATCCTGCTAGATAAAGTCTCTATTGCAGTCTGATCATTATATATGCTGGCATCTTGAGTACAAAGAGGTGCTTTGGACCAGAGCAAATGGTACGGGGGCAGGACATTCACTCTGGATTACATTATTTTACTTCCTTGTCTTGTTGGACTTGAGCATGTATGTGTCTTGAAACACTGGTGTATAGGCACATAATAAATAACAAATCAATGACTAAATTATTCTATCACATGGCTCAGGATGAGGAAGTACCTGGATTCTCCTCCTGCTCTCAGGTGTCTGCCTTCTCCTGGGCGGCTGCTGGCTCCGTTTCACAACCCAGTGACCTGGACACTCAGAGTGCTGAACGGCTCTCTTGACCACATCATCACTGCTGGCCCTGGGCCGTCTCATCACCCCAGCCACCGAGCCTTGCATTAGGGTCATGTGATCTATCATGTGTACCTCCTCCTCCCTTTTCTTTCTCCTTCCATAGGGCATCCTAGCACTGGACATCTCATTCTAAGGACAGCTTTTCAAAGTGCAGCTACCCTCATTTTTCTCTTCTTTAATTGGCCCTGTTCAGGCCTGGCTGGTCAATACTTGTTTTATTTATCATTCTCTTTTCTTCTCTACCTTCCTGCTGCAGACCTTTTCAAGATAAGGCCCTTTAGATATGGCTTAACATTGTACAGCCTGTTTTATCACCCATCCTATGCATTTTTCTTCCTGCTCATTACCTTTCATATGCATTCCATGTTCTCTGCTATTCCCACAATGATCACTAATTGGCAATCAGCGCCCTCTGCTTATAATCATGTGTGCAATCTGCATAATCTCGTAAATATTATTTGCTATTCTGAGCATCCATTATTGTCTATTGATTTTTTAAATACTTGCTCACTTTATAACAAATCCCATATTGTTCTTGACACTTTCCTTCATTTCAAGCTACAGCTTCTATGTTTTACAGAAACCTGGATCTCACCATTGGACACTGCTACCCCTGTACCACTTACTACCTCCATTTCCTCTATTTCCCACTCTCCCCAAATCGTTGGGAAATGAGGGGGTGGGACTGGTTTGCTTTACACTCTGTCCTTTAGCCCTTCTCCGGTATTCTCTTCTTTAGAATTCCATTTCTGCCGCTTCACTCACACTACTACTTTTGTGATGACCTTGATGCCCTTCTTTATTGTCTTCTCCCACTGGACGGCCCATTCCTTCTTCTAGGCAACTTAAATCTCCATCTTTCATCCACCCATCTCAATTCCCCTTCTCTTCCTCGTGTCCATTCCTATTACCTTATGCAATATGCCTCTCCCACTCTCATTGGTCGGGTTCCTCTTGTGATCTCATTTCTTCTTCCTAATACCCAATCTCTTCTGTTTTATCTATGCCATTTCCCTCCTCTGATCATTCTTGTCTCTTTTTCTCATCCCTCCCTTTGGTCTCTTTTTCCTCTTGGCTCCCTGTAAACCTTCTTGCGTCTCATTTTCTGCATACTTTTTCTGGTGAAGTTCCGCTCCCTCCTGACTTTGCTTTTTCCACTGATACTGTGTTATCCTCTGTCAATTCTCCTCTTCTCTCCACTATTGACAATCTTTACCCCACTTGTCCTTTCAAACCATCTCATAGACCTCCACAGAATTGTTTCACTTCCAAACTCCACACACTACGCTTATCCCTATGTCGGGCAGAGCACAGGTGGGAAAAGTCACAGCTCCCCTGACATCATCTGGCTCTTTCCTCTCTTCATTTTTACTATTCCTCAACACTTGCTGTAGCAAAATAATCGCATTACTCCAATCCTACTCCTTTATCTCATCTTATTGTCAACATCTCTTCCATTCCCTAAATCATCTTCTTTCCCCTCATTCATACCTCTCTCAAATGCTCACTTCCTCCTTCTGAATTGACTTCCCAATTGCTTATAAGCTTCTTCTACTTTGAACATCTCTTCAGTCCTCTACTCCACCGGCCCACGTTCCATCCTCTTCTTGTGCTAGCCCTTCTTCTACTCTGTCCTCTTTCAACTCCTTATCTGATCCTGACACCTCTAATTTCATTAGTAGGACTCACCCGTCTGCTTCTCCTCTGTATCCAATTCCCTCCTCTCTGATTCATAAAGTCTTCCCTTTTTTAATTCCCAATCTCACATATTTATTAAATCTCTCTCTCTCCCCCACTTCCTTTCCATCCTTGTTTAAACATGCTGTCATTCATCCTATTCTTAAAAACCTTCACTTGACTCATTTGTTCCTACTAACATCAGACCTATTTGGCTATCCAAACTCCTGGAATGTATTGTGTATTTTCAACTGTTGATTTACCTTGATTATAACTCCCTTCTCTTCTCATTTCAATCTGTCTTTGACCCCTTTGTTCAATCCTGCTTTACTTGCTGTCAGTGAGTGTCTCCTCATTCTGCTTGTCACGCTAAACTCAGTTCTAGGCTCATTCTTCTTGATCTGTCGGCTGCTTTTGATACATTAGATCACAGTTTTCTTCTTAAATATCTGTCTTCTCTTTTTATTTTGGGTATAGTCCAAAACTGTTTTTGCTCCTTTCTCAGAGATCGTACTTTCTCTGTTTCATGGTTGGGTAAACTTTCCTCTCCTCTCCCCTTCTTCATGGGGTTCCTCAAGGCTCTGTCCTCGGTCGTCTTCTCTTCTCCCTCTGCATGGCCCCCCTTGCTCAAGCCATTAACTCTTTTGGACTTTACTATCATTTCTACGCAGATGACACTCAGATCTTTCTTTTTCAGCTTTCTCTGACTCTCTGATTCTGACTGTTTACAAGCAGTTCAATCAGGGATGCACTCTCGGTTTCTTCACCTAAATCCATTTAAAATCGAAATTCTTTTCCCCCACCCATCTTCTACTCCTTTCCCTTTTTCATTCTCTTCTATCTCTTTTCCTACCTCAATTATCCAATTGTTCTCGTCGGCCCGTAGCTTGAGGGTCATCTTTGACCCCAAACTCTCTTTTTCCTAGTTTACTGATTCTACTACCCATTCTTGCCGCTCCCAGCTTATTCATATCCATCAAATGTGTCCCTTACTTACATTCCAAGCTACCAAACTGTTAATTGCTTCACTTATTCTTTCTATGCTTGCTTACTGCTCAGCCCTTCTCATTGGTCTCCCTGCCTATTGTCTTGCTCCCATGCATTCCATATATAATATAGCTATCAGCACTCTTGTTTGTCTCCCAGCTTGGCCGCTGTCTCAAATGCTTTATTCTCTATAGCCTTCTTATTTTTGAATTCCACGCTCTTGCCCATGTTCTCATTATTGTTTTCAAGTGCATTCATGGCCCTGCTCCACCTTTCTATCATCTTTGGTCTCCTTCTAGTCCCCTCCCGAACCCTTGAGGTCCCAATCCCGTTTTCTCCTAACTGTTCCCAAACCTCCATGTGCATCCTCACATTTTCGCTACTTCCCCCGCTTTCCCCCAAATATTGGAATTTCCTTCCTTTGTCTGTCCAGTGAGCTCCTTTCTTGTATCTTTTTCGCTCTTATATTAAAATCAATCTGCTGGCCTACATCTAACTGGAATTGTAACTTACTTTTCATCTGTTTTTGTTCTGTTTTTATTTTATGTGCCACACTTTGACAAAAGAGTATTAAAAATTCAATAAAATGAAACGAAAATGGAATGAAATGGGAGCACCCAACATGTTGTGCTTAACGTACAATTGAAAAACCTGCCTCTGCCTGGAATTTTGAATGGGATGTGGTCATCATTTCACACTAGGGTTATGCATGTTCGGTGATCCTGCACCATATTAGGAAAAGTGTGCCTCGCCCTCTACAGGCTCATGATTTGAACATTCAAGGAAAAATTAAAAAAGATTAAAGGGGATTTGAACAGCCCTAGTTTTGAGCACTAACTGCAAACTGTCAGCATTACAACACAACACAAAAAGTGCTCTAGTGAAAGGAAGCGTACTATGTAACATTTCCCCTCCTTTACATTTCATGATCTCCTTTAAGCAAATGACAAGGGTGCAAGTGTTAGTAAATTCTGCAGGCGATGTACAGTCATGTGGATTTGCAATATGATGTGGCCGTTGATGGTGCCAGGTCCTCTGCTCTTGCAATCGGAGTTGGGATGTCAGCAATGCACATTCAGGCTTGGAATATAGACCCATCTCAGAAGGCAGCAGCTTTCAATTCACTGCTTATTGCTGCTACATTTGGAGATTATTCTTCAACTGGAAGAAAAACTCTAATACATGTTTAAGGAAGGAGAGAATGCTGTGGGATGTGGGGGACATCTAAACCTTCAACACAGCAAGTGAGGACTTAAATGCAGTCATTGAGACCGCCTTCTTAATTTAGGTCCCAATTCTGTATTACATTTTCTGCAATGATTTGAAGATTCAAGCCAAAGATCAGACCTACTCAGGTAGCTGAATTCACCAAGCAATGTGTTACTGCAGACACTAAGGGCCTCATTACACAGACGGCAGTAAGGGTTAACGGTCACCGTTAATGGTACCGGTGACCATTAACCCTTACCGCCTTACTACGAGGTCCCTTTGCAGGTTGGAGAATTTAACGCCTGCTTTTTGCAGGCGTTAAAAACAAACCCGCAAAGGGACCAGGGAGCTAATTACGGTACCGCAATTTGCGGTGCCGTAATTAGCACCTTCCCCATTCCCATTATGCCCTATGGGGCAAAAATGGGAATGGGGAAGGGCAATGGGGGAAGGGGGAATTACCGCCCCACCAACCTTGGAATAGGGCGGTAATTCCCCTTTCCACCAAGGCAGTGCCGGTATTTTACCGGCACAAACCAAGGTGCTAATAGCACCTTGGTCCACCGCCGTCCGTGTAATGAGGCCCTAAGACTCAACATTTGAGACTATGCAGAGACAACATAAAAGACTGTTGGTTCCGAGGTTTAGCTCATAATTTCATATGGAGCTGGGGAACATTTATTCAAGAGAAATAGGCATTCAGGGTCACCCGGGATGATTATGCCATATTGTTGGCAAGGAAATGCCCCCACAGCAGGACTTCATAAGCCCTGCCCTTGGGAACCAGCGAAAAGTCAAACACTCATTCAAGGAATCTGAGATATAAATATCAAGGGAACTATTCAACCTCTCCATCAATATTTACAATGTGCATGAGGATCCTAAATGTATAATTATCTGAAGACATTGGGAACAGAGAATGTGGACAGCTGCCCTTGCACTGAGACGTGGCTTCAATTCTGACAGGAAAAGAAAATATTCTATCCAGATATTTTTGAATGCCAATATAGTAACGGAAGCTGCAGGTATAATTAATGTTGCGCATGTATTGATGTTAGGGTGAATCTTGTGAAAAATAAAATGAGCAGCAAGCCCAGTGTGCAATATGTATTTAGCGATGTAAGCACATAACTCTTTTATCTCAGACATGTTTGTCAAATATAAAGATCTGTGGTCATACTTATGTTCCCAAAATTGTCTTTGATGTTATGCAAATCAGGCAGTTCCCCACAATGGTGATTTCACTATGCTTCCCCATTATCATAGTTGCAGTTCCAAAGAGCCCAATAGATGTAGGTGCATACCAGACAGAAACTCCCGAAATGATAACCTTCTATCAGCAAATAATTTATATGGTTATTGTAGGTTTTGAAAATGTGTGATTTTATTATGAGCACATTGTATACTGGAAATGATCATCAGAAATACCCATCATATATGTTAGAACGAGACAGTTGTAAGGCTGCATAAGGAGGAGACTGACACACAGGTGGCATATTGATTGTTATAGAATATTATTAGTCTGGAAAATAAAGAGAAAACCCTAACCATGCTTATTTCTAAGTGGGGTTCCCAGCCACAACTAAAATTCTAATCGGTCTCTCAGAATGTCCTGGGAAATAAAGGCGTCCACTGTCATGTGTCAAAACCCTACTTCTGTCCCTCACACTTAAAACTAAATTAAAGATAAATTAGACCTTCTTGGTCCAGAAGAGCAACTCCCTTCTTCTGGGCAGGGGGTACACGTTCATTTACAGGCTTTGACTTCTTCTTTGGGGAATGACTCACTTCCCTTGGTCAGAATCCTCCTCCATCACAAAAGACAAAGTTCCAGCACTTGGTTTTGGCAGGGATACTGCTTAACCTTTAAAACTATGCATCAGAAAGTCTTTTCAGCATTGCTTATCAGGAGAATGACTCACTTCTCCTGATATCTTGACTTAAAAAAAAACAGGGGTACAACTCCCGTCCCCTGGTCTCTTATTATTTGGTTGCACATTTCAACACTTTCAGTCTTTTTCTTAGAGGATCCCAGACCAAGACTTACCCTTTGCCAGTCTTGGGAAGGCTGGTTCACTCTCCTGCCAAGTACTGCCACAAGGAAGATGGTTGGTACTTCTCTTCTCTTTTGGGTGTGGGTCCCAGACCCATATTTCTCTACTGCTTTGATTTGGCAGACCTGGCTCACTCTCCTTCGAGGTACTACCACCAAATAGATAACTTGTATGACTCTTCTTTTGTGGGTGTGAGTCCTAGAACTGTATTTCTCTAGTGCTTTAATTTGGCAGACTTGGTTCACTCTCCTGCCAGGTACTGCCATGAAGAAGATGACTTTTATGACTCTTCTTTTGTGGGGGTGGGTCCCAGATGTGTATTTCTCTGCTTTATGATTTGCATTTATAATAGTCTCTTTTACCTCAGGGGTTCTCTTCTTGTCTCTGCTCTTTGGGCTTTGATCTGTGATCACCTTGTGAGTCGTCTCTGACTCTCTTGTGCCCCCACAAACCATCCCAGTAAACCAAGTACCTTTAGGGTCTTTGCGGGCGTGATCTGGTCGGGCTTGTGCTCTTCCTTCTGTGGTTTCTATCTGTTGTTGGCTTCCTTTGCCTTCTGGTGTACTGCTGTGGCTCTGCAGCCTTTGGCCCCTCTTAAACTGCACATCTGTACTTGACCACGTGATCTCGTTTCTTCATGCTTCTGCTTCACTAGCTTTTGGGTTGGTCCTTCAATGTCGGGCTGTGTAGGGACACCTCCACCTTTTCACCAGTATCCTGGTCAGCTTTTTCTGTCTTCCCAGCTGAACTGCTTCCAAGCTTGCGGCTTCTCCAGGAATGGCTTGACCACAAAACCAGTCCTTCTTCGCTTTTTATTTTGGTCTTAGTAGAAATCTATCGAAAGGGCAGATTGGATTGTAACTATTGATGCAATGTGTAAGGCCTCTATGTCAGGATTGTTTACAATCTACGATAAAAAAAACTTGTGTGGCTTCCAAAGTACCTAAGACAATTCCCAGACTGGAGAATAAGGTAATAATGCAAAGCTTCCTCAGACTTTGCTTACATATATTGCACACAGGTGAGGCTCTTACCAAATGAGGGAAGTGGGAGGAGGTGTTGACCTTCTGTGATGTCTGCAAAAATCCCAGCTGACAGACAATTAAACACCTCCTAATGAATTGTGAACGAACCTGGGAAATTACAGTCAACCTACTGCAAAGGTTTGTTAACAGAAAAGAAGGACTAGAATCTGAAATGTTCTGGGACAGACTAATTGCAGGCCATGAGACAATGCTTACAATGAAGGTGGTACATGTGCTTCAAATGTGTAATTTAATAGACAATAGTCGAAAAAGCTACAGTAAGGTGTAATAACCAACAGAGTGCTGTAAAGGGTAACATTCAATGCTAAAATCCATGCTATCCAAAATGTTGCGCTGTCCTGGAAATGTAGGTTGACTATAATTGTTTTTTTTTTTTTTATCTTTTACTGTCAAATCCTGTATTGTGATATCTTATGTAGATATTGTGAATTTTTGCTGTTCTTATTCTTTTCTTTTTTTCTATTTACTTTTTGCTTCTTCTTTTATATATGAAATTGCCTTTTATTGTAGGTTAATAGAATGGTTTTCCATTCTTTTTAGTAGAATTGGGTATTTTACCTTGTTTTTTAATTCTGAAATAGTAATTGAAGAAATTGATGCATTTTGAAATTATGTTGTCTTTGATTGTTTAATGTTTGATGTGCAAAGGTCTAAATTTTGAACAACGCACAATAACATTTTTTTTAAAAGGTAGTGGCCGTTGGTGGAGAATTAGAATGCTCACATAGGTGTTCATAGCTCTACACCTCTTCGTCATCTCAGTCTTTGTTACATACTTCTTACTTAGATAGTCTGGACTCTTCCTCATCCCAGTAGCAGTTAGCCCTATGGGTTTACATACATACATTTGGTGCTGGGGAATTGTGTGTGGGGGGCTGTTAGGGGTAGATTGGAGGTGACCACACCACATTATTAACAGAATTTCGTCCTAGTCCCCAGACGGGGGGCCTTTCCCTATGAAATCTTCCTGCAGCAAACCTCCACCAGGGGGACTGTTGGGTAGCGGCCTCACCTCCCTGGCCTCAATATCTAGGGATTCCTCACACAGTTTACAATTTTAAGACATTTGAATCATTTCATTTTGTGCTCTTCTTTAACAACTGCTTTTGCACATATAACACACACACACACACCTCTCCAAGATATCTGTGTTTTTTTTAATATTGTGGCAAGGGAGGGGCTTTAGCAAATGTGTAAACAACTGTGTGTCCTTCATCCACTTAGAAAGAGATAGAGACATAGTATATGAGACAGAGTGAGAGGGAGAAAGAGAGAGAGACCATAGATAAAAAATGAGAGTGAAAGAGGACATAGATAGAGTATGTGTGAGTGTGAGTGTGTCTGACAGAGAGAGAGAGAGAGAGAGAGAGAGACAGAGAGAGACAGAGAGAGAGAGAGAGAGAGAAAGAGAGAAAGAAAGAGAGAAAGAGAGAAAGAGAAAGGGCATTGGGAGGTTTATGATTGGCCTTTGACCTCAATGATTTGACACATTTTTCATTACCTACCACTTCACGATCTTGACTGTAGATCTTCCAATAGATTATCCCTCTGATCCACATATTCACTTTTTTTTTTTATTTATTGTGTTTTGGTATAAGAGACAAGCAAATGTAATGCTTCAAATCCTTAATATTCAACAGATGTGGGAGGAAATGACCAGCTTAACTCGCCGCACTCCTGTTGATGTCCCACATAATGCCATTGTGCATGTCATTGTGAATACCTTCTCTTATAATATGTTTCTGCACAAGGGCTTTACAAATGGAACACACTGAGTTAAGCTGATCCCTAACTAAGTTTTTTTTTTCATTGAATTTCAAGGATTTTGTTATACCATCATTTTAGTAGAGGCCACTGGCCATGGCCTTTGACCATGGCCAGTGGCCACATGCTTCAGCCATGTCTACAGAACATGTTCACCCAATATGATCTTTTGGACCCACTAGTTGGCCATGGTCTTAGGCCATAGCCACTCTACATGTATTTCAGGTCAACTTACAAGGGCCCA
This sequence comes from Ambystoma mexicanum, assembly GCF_040938575.1. NCBI lineage: Eukaryota > Metazoa > Chordata > Amphibia > Caudata > Ambystomatidae > Ambystoma > Ambystoma mexicanum. The sequence continues at coordinate 850,168,086 of NC_090929.1, read as the reverse complement.
CTGTATCTTTTAAAACACTACCTTTCTTTCCCGCTCAATAGTCATGGCCTTCACCCATGATCATTGGCCCAAGCCTTCAGCCATAGCCCCTTGTCATGTTGCCCCAATAGATTTCTTCCAGTCGCACCAATAGGTTTCTGAAACATGCCCACTAGCCATGGCCTTTGCCCATGAAAATTAGTCCTGGCCTGCGACTGTGGCCCCTTTACATGTTGCCCCAATAGCTTTCTTCTAGTTCCAACAATAGGTTTCTGAAAAGGGCCCACTAGCCATGGACTTTGGCCATGGTCAGTGGACCCGGATTTCAGCCATGGCCACACCACAAGGTTTCTTTTGGGTACATTAGCAATAGCCTTTGGCCACAGCCTTCAGCCTTCCATGTTGCACCATTAGGTTCCTTAATGTAACCCAGTAGCCATAGTTTGCAGATACCCCCCAACTCATTGTACCTGTAACATTACACTTTTCAAAGCAACATGGGAGAAATAGCTATAATTTTATGGAGAAGGGGGCGCCCCCTTCTCTGTCAAATATTTCAACAACTACTGGACAAATTAAACCCAGACCCCTCCTGGAAATCGAGTCAACAATTCATGCCCAAGTTGTTTCGTACCTTGTCAATTTTTTGCTGTGCACTGTGCAGATATTTATTTTATTTATTTTTATTTTATTACATTTGTTATACGCCCAGACCCGGCGGTAACATGGCGTAGTTACAGACAATGGGAGAATGCAATCTTAGAAAGTACACAAAGGCACACAGGAAAAGCAGTCAATAATATTCAATAATATGCAAGGCAGTCAATAACATACAATAATATGCGAAGCAGTCAGATATGTACAGTTAATTGGAGCGGATTAGTGCTCTAGTTCAGTTAGAACTTATTGAAGAGCCAAGTCTTCAGGATACTTTTGAATTTAGGGAAGGAGGTTTCTTTCATAATGTGGGTAGGTAGCGCGTTCCAGTGTCTAGGTGCCAGTGTTTTGAAGCTACTGCCCCCTGGTTTCTCTCTTTTGTATCTGGGGGTTTCAAGGTATGCGTTTTTGTTGGACCTGAGAAGGACCATGGACTTTATGGGGAAATGAATGGGAGTAGGCCAAAACAGTGGTTTCTTTTGCTTTCTTAATATCTTTTTCATTTTGCTTACACATTTTTCCCGAAATGTCCAGTCTGGGATGACTCATGGTCAAATATCATCCAAATCTGTCATCCGAGTCAAAATGTATCAGCAATTAAATTTTGGGGTTTCCGATGGAGCTTAATAGTCAACTTCACTATGATATGATATGATATGATATGATATGATATGGCATTTATAACGCCCCTACACACAAGTGTTTCAAGGCACGACGAGGCAAGGGAGGAGAACAAACGGAAGACAAACAATGATCCTATAAAGGCAGGTGTCTTTCAGATTGCGCAAGTGCATGGGCAGGGGGGCAGTGCAGTACATGGGAATAGATAATAACAACAAGTAAAGTAACGGCCAGCATGTGGCAAGTGCATGGGAAAGTGCAGACAGCAGGTGTCAAGGGCTGGTTAGGGGTACTGCAGGGATATAGACGCAGTCTCCAAGTGCGGGGGTTGGCAGGCGGGCAGTGCAGGTGTGTGATGCTGGCAGGGGAGTGGCCTGGACCCAAGATCAGAGAGTGTCCAGGTAGCCAGTGCAGATCAGGTTACAGTCAGGAAGTCAGCAGAGGAGAGGAGGAGAAACAGCAGAAGCAAAGAGGAAGGTTTTGAGGTGCTTCCGGAACCAGAGTGTGACTTCTTAGAGACGTCAGAGATGTGAGGAGAGAAGGAGAGTGTGGAGTTGAAGATGACCCCTTGGTTTTTAGCCTTGTAGGTAAGGAAGGAAGAGGGTCAAGAGAGGCCGACGAGAGAGCTACAGGAAAGGAGGGAGTGGGTGTGCCGATGAGGAGAATCTCTGTCTTACTGACATTAAGGCAGAGGTCATTGGCGGCACACCACTCTTGGATAGCAGACAGACAGTCAGAGATGAGGGAAGTAGAGGAGGAGTTCGAGGGTAGTCAGAAATTGAGCTGGGTGTCATCCGCAAGCACTGAAAGTTGGGGCAGAGAACGGCGATGCGGTGGGCAAGGAGTGCCAGGTATTGGTTGAATAGCCAGGGAGAGAGGTTGGACCCCTGGGGGACACCACGGGTAGAGAAAAAGATAGAGAAGAGGAAGAACCGAAGTTGGACCTGGGAGGGACGGTCAGAGAGGAAAGAATTCAACCACGCCAGAGCCTGACCAGTGATACCCAGATTATCTGCACTATAATATATATAACATATATTATAGTGCAGAGGTTGCCACCCTATAGTTAAGGTGAGTGAAATGCACCATAGGAAATCTGAACATTTTATTGCTAATAACTTTTTTTTTTAAAACTCTTTATTTCATTTTCAGTTAACTATCAATACAATACATCAAAGAATATACAGGCTTTAGGCCATTACATCTACAGCTCAATGAAAATATATATCATCTATTTCACCACCATAGAACTGCAATTAAAAAAGATATCAACTTAAACTATCAATTCTACCAGCATCCCAAAACCTAACTTAGAATACAATGGCACAAAACTACAGATAAAACAAACCCACAGACAAAACGCAAGACAAACACACACACCCATGACAGCCCCTCTCCCAACCAAGTCATATACATTTCATATTCAAACACTCTAACCTGTAATCATCCATATAGTTCATTGACGAGCCCCCACAATTGCATATACATTTATTTTCTATGTTGTCTATGAAACATTGATTTTTTAATGTTTGACGGTATATGCATCTCCAGTAACCAACCTTCCACAAGCGGTTTCGTTCTCGTTTTCCACACCCTCAGTATTTGTTTTGTTGCCACCAGAAGGGCATTGTTAATCCAACATAATGATTCACCATCAATGTCACATCTGCTTTTTGGTGACTGTAAAATCACTGCAGACGAATTATGTGGGAATTAAATATTACAGTCTGTCCAGCACATCTTTCCAAAAATCCACCACCCATACACAGTCCCACAGCATGTGTAACAATCAACCTTTCTCTCTCTGACATCCCCAACATTGATCACTATCAGTCAATCCCAATATGTTCATTCGCACAGGAGTCCAGTGAAGGCGGCTTAATATTCTTTGATGAATATAGCGCACATTTAGATCTAGCTTTGCCCTAAAAGGAACTTTCCAAAAGGCTCTCCCACTCCTTCCCCAAAATATTTCTACCTAACTCCTCAGACCAAGTGTGTCTTAGTTTCTCCCATGAATGCACTAAATAACCCCCCATTGGCATGAGTTTAAGAAAACTTGACACCTTTTGTGGTATTGTATCCAACAGATTACACATTTCTGGTTTCTGCAACATTGTACGTTCAACATCTGCTATCTTTCAGAAATCAAATTCTTCACAATCCTACACTTCCAATCTCCCTTTTATTCAGTCCATACTTCTTCATCAGACCTTCAAATTACACCACTCCCTCATCTCACCAGATGTCCCCAGATGTCCCCAGATGTCCCCAGTTCTCAAAATACCTTTATTAACCCAACTACGCCAATTCAGCATTTTGTCATCAAACTGAAACCCTGGATTATACCAAATTGACACATCGTTATGCATAAGCAGACATTGCCCACTACCCAGTATCCATGATGCTAATGCATCCTTTGTAGTTACAATTGTCTGCAAATGTGGTGCCTGTCTGGGTATTTTCCAAATTAATATAGGCTCCCTCTCTGATATGGTTCCAGCCTCCCCCTTTCTATCTGTGCCCACAGTGGCTCTGAACTTCTGTCTTCTTCAAAGTATCTGACTGATTTTCCTAATAAAAATCCCCTAAAGTAGTTCTCAAGTATATGATATCCAAATCCCCCCTTCTGAACACTGCGAACCATAATATAGCATGGTATCTTTAATCCTGAAATACTTTATCTATACTTCTAAGTGCCTTCATTGTAAACCGCAAAGGGAGCAACTGTATAATATATAATAGTTTTGGCACTAGAATCATTTTGATCGCATTCATCTTTGCCCAAATGCTCAGTGTAATACATCCCCATATTTGAATGTCCCTCTGAAGGACTTCTATTAATTTGTTCACATTTTAGTCTACAATTTTCCTTGTTTCTCGGATCAGATAGGTCCCTAAATATTTCACACTTAAATGTTCCCACTTACAATTCAAATCCATTAATTGAGTACATGCCGGGGCCTCTCTAACGGGAAATACCACAGTTTTTCCCCAATTAATGTTATGACCCGACAGCAATCCCACCTTTTCAAACATACTCTTCAAAATAGGACCTCCTTCTCCCGGATTTCTCAAGATAATCATAACAGCATCTGCATAAGCAAGAACCTTAATTTCTCTGTCGCCCACACTCAAACCTCTAAGATTCTGCTTTTGCCGAATATATGCTAACAGGGGTGATGATGGTAGGGTAAAAAGGAAAGGAGATAGTGGGCATCCTTGCCTTGCACCTCGGAATAGCACTTTATTGTTGAAAAGGCACAGACATTTCTTCGTTCACCCAGATTCTAGCAGTTATTTCTGATTGTAGGGCACCAGCAGCATTAATGAATAATGGCCCAAACCCCATTTCCAGCAGTGTATAGTAAAGAAACGTGCAATTCACTCGATTGAAAGCTTTTTCAAAATCTAAAAAAATTAACAGGATTTCCCCAACCTCTGAATCTGGTTGGTGCAGAATGTCTAACAGTGTTCTAATGTTGTTATAACCATGTCATAACCTCATGAATTCTAGCTGTGCTTGATCAATCAATTCCCCCATGTATTTATCCAATCGATTAGTCAAAATCTTAGTCAAAATCCTCACATCAACATTAAGAAGTGACATCCCTCTATAACTTAGGGATTCTAGTAATAATAGCCTCCTTCATTGAGGGACATAGAGTCCCTTCAACTAGAAAACAATTATACAAATCACAAAGCTCTGGTGCCAATTGCGTGTCAAACAATCTATAAAATTCTAGAGGCAACCCGTCCATTCCTGGTGACTTTGCAATATTCAATTTGTGTATTGCCAATCATATCTCCAATATGGCAATTGGGACATCTAAGGAGTTCCTACTTTCTTCAGATAGACAAGGGATGTCATTTTTCTGAAAGAAATTAGCTAGATCCTGCGTCTGTAGGGTTAGCTCTTCAGTATATAGAGAAGTGTATAATGAAGGAAAGCACTTACATATCTCTTTTCTCTTAATCACCATACCTCCCGAGCCATTATCAATCTTTTGAACATATGATCTTTCTGAGAGGACTTTTAATTTGATCACTTGCAGCCTGCCTGCTCGATTGCCTTCCTCCCAATATCTCAGTTCCATAAAGAACATACCCTTTTTAACCTGCACATCCATAGCTTCTTTCTAGATCCCCCAATTCCAATTCTAGTTCTTTCAACTTCGCCCCTCCCATTCTTCTTGCTCTGTCGGTCCAGTTCATTAATTCCCCACGAATAGAAGCTTTAAAAGAGTCCCAAACCATCAAGCTATCAGCCAACCCTTTATTCTCCCTAAAATAGTTAGTTATGAAATTACTGAAAGCCGTTGAAGCTTTCTCCTCCTTTAGAATAAATGGTTTAAGTTGCCACCTGAAAGCACTATGCCTACAAGGACTAAAACTTCATTTTAGCCCTAACATTGAGTGGTCTGAGAGATTACACTCTTCCATGTTTGCCTCCACTACTTTCTCTATTAGTCTATCAGATACCAAAACATAGTTGATATATAGGAATCATGCACCAAGGAGTAAAATGTAAAGTTCCTTTCCCCTAGATGTAACATTCTCCAATGATCGATTAAGTTAAATACATCCATAAATCCCTGGAATTCCTTACTCAATCTTTGACCTGTGAATCCACATACCGAAGACGTATCTATCTTGCAGTCCAGTACACAATTAAAATCACCCCCCAAAATCACACACTCACCTCGTAAGAGCTTGGTTAAGTTTTTAAAGAAAATTTCCCCTCCAGCGCATGGCACTTACACAGAACCTAATTTGATTGCACTCATGTACTCATATCACAAATCTGCCAGTATAATATGTCCCTCATCATCCAGAGTCACCCTGTCTATGCTCATGCCCAGTCCTTTCCGAATTAAAATCCCCACCCATCTTGCCTTTGAAGAATTACAATTAAATAAAGTTTGTTTGTGTATTTTGGATTTTTAAGCAACCTTCTATCAGATGTGTTTCCTGCAGAAACGCCATATCGACCTTTTCCCTCCAAAGTTTAGACGGCACCGTCTTCCTTTTTTTGGGGCAATTCAGTCCTTTTACATTCCATGTGCTAAAAGTCAGCAAACCCATTTTACCTGACTTTCCAAGTGCATTTCAACTTCAACTTTTAAACCCTCACCTGTTTTAAGAACTAATCTCATTATGTTGTTGGTGATAAGTGCATAAGCATCTGTAGCATTTTGACATTTTCAGATTGAATTTCGGACCCTCTATAGAATCTGCATGGAATCTGCTATTCCCCAGTTTTACAGCAAATTTCATTTCGTCATTCCCCACAGAGACCAACACAGTTACTCCACAAAGACACAAATACATATCTTGATTAGAAAGAATCCAACACATATTGAACTCAGTTATAAATCTATTATATATAATACAGTTGGCCTTCCTAACTATATCCCCAGAAACATGTGCCCGCTATATAGTGTACTCTATTTTCCCTTCCTTCATTGTCAACTTTATAGTAATTTACCAGTATACCAACATAGCATTCTCCCTATCCCTATTAACGTCCCATCAATAGATTCCATTTAATTTCTTTTAACCAATAAGTTGTAAGGAGTTTCTGTTCTTCCCACCAACTCTTGCGTGGATCTCAACTATATATATATATCACAATGCCAACCAAAGTCCTGCTCAATATCTAGGTGACACAGCCAATTTTTACCAAACACAGACCTTGATACATATATATCCATGGCCTCAGGAAGACTAAAGGTGTCATTCTAATCTATGTCCCTCTATTCCACGACAAATGATCTATCTTTTCCGTAAAACTGCAAAACACTCAGATTCATAGCTTAATGACTTACCTAAGGAATCATATTATCAGACAATCATTGAGCACCAGACTACATTTAGTTAAGTATTCTATTAAAGTCATTACCTCTCATTCTACAAATCCCTTTATAACCTCTCTACAATTAGCCAACAATATGCCTTTCCTGTCTCACCATTTAATGTTTGTTAATTTCATACAAAGCATTGTAACTATCACCTACCTCTTTCTCTGCATAATAATTAAGCTATCTCAATCCCCTCATAACAATGACCTCTAACCATGAAATCTGACTACTCCTTGTAACACACTGCTCAATGTATCTCCCTTATGCCCTCACATACACCAGACCCACTTGGCACTCCTTCATTTAATTCTGAAACATAGTTCCTTCTACAACACCTTAATCCTACAGCAAATATTGGGAGTTAGTAAGGTTTTAAATTGTTCTCATGTGGGCCTCCATTAATCGCTTACCATTTCAGTATAAATAATGGTATCCAACGTTTCAACACCATTTCCCGTAAGGATTGTTAAAATGCAAACATGACAATGAAGCCTTTAACTGTCAACGGAACAAAAACAGTTTAACATCAAACTCACCAGTACAGTGTTCTCTTCACACCAACCCCCACTGGCCCTTTTGGTGGACAGGTATCCATCTATCCAACCGTAATAAAGAACAGCATTTTGCTCACATCAGGGCACTACTAATCCTTGACCCCTGTGGCGCTGCCCCGTGACGGGACGCGCACGTGGCAGCGTCACGTTGCACCCTGCAGCGTGCTGTATAAATAAACGGGGCGTTCCCGGCCACGGCAGAGCGACCGGGAAGCCCGAACTGTAAGGACGTGTGTCGTGTGTGGTCCTTACAGGGTGGGGGCTTACGGGACCGCATGGGGGCCAGGACACACCCCCAACAGTGGCAATGAGGATGGGATGGCGGTGAAAGAATTCCAAAAATGTTTCTCCCTGAAACGGAATGCACAGACATTTCGTTTCATGCCGTGGCTGCGGATCGCACACGCGGCTGGTGGCCATTTTGTCAGCTGGGCCGTGGAACTTCACCAAGCTCTGGTTTGGAGGTGAAGGTGATCCAGGTCTAATTCTTGGACATACTGCTTGCAGGCAGTCAAACCTGCATGCTCATGCCCGTTTTTGGATTTTCCTCCAGATTTGGGCCTCCTACGTCGAGTGAAAGCAAGGAGAAGGGCTAAAATGGCTGGGACAGTTTAGTCCAGTTCTTTTTCTTCGCTTAATTTTTGGGACTCCTACATCCCTGGGTGTTTGCTGCAGCGAAGGGGCATGGTGCTTCTTCATCCCCTTCATCATCAGGCTGCTGTGGCCTCTTCTTCACCCTCTTCATCATCAGGGTGGATTACTGCAGTGTTGGATCCTCAAGTTGGCAAGTTTTTTTTTCTCTTCTGCTTCTTCGGTTCTGGTGGCAGTCTTAGGAGTGCTGAGGACAAGAATACACCATCCCCACCCAGATTGGACTGTTACTTTGCCTGTGGGTGGTGTCCAGACCGTATGGTGGTGGTGGTGGGTGATTGAGTTGCAGCCCCCAGATTCCAACGTGGGGGTGCCTGTGCTCTCAAACTCATGAGTGACTCTGGCGGTCAAGGCGGTGGGACTCCTGCAGCCGCACAGCTTCCCCAGGACAGTGGTCAGGCAGCAGCTCAACAGCAAGTTCTTCAGGCTCCGGTGCTTCCAGTGCAACACCCAGTGGTGGCTCCACAGCTGCCCCCTCAAGTCCAAGTAGGTGGTCAAGCTCCTGTGCCTCAGGGGCCGCCGGTGGTACAACCAGTTGCTCAGCAAGGACTTCCCATCATGGCCCAAGCACGTGCCCATGCAGCCCTGCAGCCCATCCCCGAATTTGATGCATCGGGCCCACCATCTAGCATGGGGCCCAGGTGGAGGAGGTGGGTTGGGCACCTCGATATGTACTTCAGGGCCACCCAGGTAACGGATGATGACAGCAGGGTGGCAACTATGCTGTACTCCACGGGGCCTTCAGTCCAGGAGATTTTTGAATCACTTCCTGCAGGCGATGGCTCTTACGACGTGGCCAAGGCGGCACTCCTGGCCCATTTTATGCCCCTTGTCAACATGGACTATGAAAGATTTGTCATGCTATCAGCCAAGCAAAAGGACAATGAAACACTGGACACCTTCTATGGTCGGCTACGTCGCCTATCCCTGGGCTCTGCAGGGGTAGACGCGGAGGACATGATGCACACAATGCTGATTCAGGCGTGCTCCTCAGGCAAACTCAGGAGGCAGGTCCGGAGAGGGCCGGGTATTACTCTACCCCGCATCCTGGAACTAGGCCGGTGCCATGAGGTGGCGGAGGCTCGGGCAGCCAAGATGGAGGCGGGGTCCCGCTCAATAAAGTCGGAGGAGGTGTGTGCCATGTGGTGTGGTGGCAGAGGAGTGAGAAGGCCTGGTGTGGGACACCGTGACAGATTGGGGAGAGCGGGGGAATCGTGCCAGAAGTGCGAATACGACCTCCCCCACCCGACGGAGTGTCTGGCGGCTGGAAGGACATGTGGTAGGTGCGGCCTGCCTGACCATTTTTCGAGAGTGTGCAAGGCAGCCCTGCCCATGATGGTGCCGAGAGGCCCGGCTCGGACGTGGGTCCTGCGCTAAAATCGCCCACCTAATGTGGCCCAGGTGGACCTGTGCGGGGAGGATGCCCAGGTGAACGAGGCCGAGGAGGAAGAGGAAGAAAAACATTTCTTTGTTTCCAGCGTGGAGATCCTGAAAGGGAAGGCCAGGAGGCAACCGAGGTGTGTGGTGGAGGTCAATCACTCGCCGGTCCCGGTACTGGTGGACACGGGTGCATCGGTCAGTGTGATGGCCCAGGGACATTATGATGCTCTCGACTCGCCCCCAAAGCTACTCACGCCGAGAGCCTGCATATATTTGCGTTTGGAGGACTGGAACCAATACCGCTGGACGGTGCCTTCATAGCGAAGGTGGAGCATAAGGGCTGCAGATCAAAGCCCGATTCTATGTGACACCCGTAAGCAACAACACTCTGTTGAGCTGTGCCACCGCCGAGGCTCTTGGAATTGTCACTTTTGCATACTCAGTATACCTCGAGGACATCAATGATCTGCTCGACAAGTATGCCGCCCTCTTCAACGGCATTGGTAGGATGGCCGGCGACCCGGTGAGGTTGCACATCGACGACTCTGTGCAGCCCATCACCCTGAAACACTGCAGGGTACCGTTTCATCTGAGGGAGCAGGTTGATAAGGAGCTGGACAACCTAGTGAATCTCGACATCATTGAGAAGGTGGAGGGCCCGACCCCCTGGGTGTCCCCGATTGTTGTGGCTAGGAAGCCCAAACAACCTGACTCTGTCCGGATCTGTGTAGATATGAGACTGCCCAACAAGGCAATCAAGAGGGAGCGGCATCTCACCCCCACCATCGATGACATAATTGCGGAAGTACAAGGGGCTCGGTTCTTTTCCAAACTAGACCTCCGAGCGGGCTATCATCAGGTTGTCCTCCATCCCGAGTCCCGGTATATCACCACCTTCACCACTCACCGAGGACTATACCGGTATAAGAGACTGAGCTTCGGGGTGTCATCGGCTGCAGAGGTTTTTCAGAACATCATTCGGGGTGCCCTCGCAGATCTGGAGGGTGTCCTAAACATCAGCGATGACATTCTGGTGTTCGCAAGGACTGAGATGGACCATCTGAGAAAGCTGGGGAAGACCTTTGAAAGACTGCAAGCGCTAGGCCTCACCCTTCACAGGGACAAATGTGAGTTCCTGCGCCCTTCCATCAAGTTCTTTGGTTTTGTCTTCAAGGAGGGGGGGTGTCGCCAGACCCGAGAAAAGTTCAGGATATCAAGAAGGCACAGCCCCCCGAGTCAGTGTCTGACGTGCGGAGCTTCCTCGGCATGGTGATCTACTGTGGGCGTTTCATCCAAAATCTCGCCTCTAGGTCTGAACCACTCCGGGCTCTGACGAAGAAGGAGTCAGCCTGGCACTGGGGCCCGCTCAAGCAAGCGGCCTTTGAGGACATCAAGAGCGCCCTGACTGCTGAGGACACCATGGCGTTCTTTGACCCGGCGCTGACATCAGAGATCATTGTGGACGCCAGTCCGTTTGGCCTGGGTGCCGTACTAACCCTGGTGGATCTGGACGGGAGCATCCGGCCAGTGGCCTACGCCAGCAAAGCGCTCTCCGAAACTGAAAAAAGATACTCAGAGATTGAGCGTGAGGCGCTGGCGGTCCTCTGGGGCTGCAGGCATTTTCGGCTCTATGTCTTGGGGCGTCCAGTGACAGTGGTGATGGACCACAAGCCCCTGCTTCCCATTCTGGCAGGGTCATCCTCGAAACCACCGGCCAGAATCGAGAGGTGGATGCTCGCACTCCTCGAGTATGCGGTCACCCTGGTGTATCGGCCGGGGGCCAATAATGCGGCAGACTATCTCTCCAGACATCCGGGAGTGCATGGGGGAGATGAGTATGACACCCGTGCGGAGGAGGCTGATGATCACGTCCGAATGGCTGTCAGAACTGGAGGCGGCAGCTGCCGAAGATGAGTGCTTCTGGATCCTGAAGCACTCCATGCAACAGGGCTCCTGCAATACTGTCCTGGAAGCGTTGGCGGGGCGGACCCAGGAGGCCAAGACAGGCCTTGAGCAACTATGGAAGGTCAAGGAGGAATTGTCCTTCTCAGTGTCGGGCCTGTTGCTCCGAGGTGACCGGATAGTGGTTCCCCAGTCCAACGTGAAGGACGTGATCACCTTGGCCCACCATGGGCACCAGGGCGCCGCAAAGACCAAGGCCAGGCTGCGGCTGAAGGTCTTGTTACCCGAACTGGAACGGAGGGTGGATGACTTTCTGGCGGCCTGTGTATGGTGCCAGGTTGCGTCTCCTCTGCAGCGAGAACCAGCCATCGAAGCAATGCCCCGAGGCACGCCACCCTGGGAGGTCGTCCATGCAGACTTTGGGTCGACGTCCATAGGCACCCATTTCCTTTTAATCGTCGACGAATATTCACGGTATCCGGAGGTGGAGTTCGTCGAGTCGGTGGCCTTCGAGCACGTTGTCGTGGCCATGGAGAAAGTGTTTGCGGCCCATGTGTTCCCCCACACACTGTGCTCAGACAACGGATCACCATTCCAGAGTGAGCGGATCTCCGAACTCATGGAGAGCTGTGGGGTCCAGCATAGGAAGGAGTCTCTGTTGTGGCCCAGGGCAAATGGAGATGCTGAAAGATTGATGCGGACGCTGAATAAGACATTCAAGATCGCCCAGGGACAAGGACAGCCACTCCAACAAGCTCTGTACCAGTTTCTGCGGGTGTACCGCACCACCCCACATGCATCAACGGGGGTGGCTCCAGCTGAGGCCCTGTTCAAGCGCTGCCCCAGGGGTCTGCTACCAGAGGTCGGGGAGAAGGAGCCAGGGATGATTAACAATCAACAAGTCGAGGTAGACCGGTGGGTGAGGATTGAACAGGAGAACCTGCGAAGGCGTCTCCGCCACCAGCGGCTCGAGCCCGGGGACAAAGTCCTCATCCGTAATCGACATCCCCATGGAAAGCTCTCGCTCCCCTATGAGCCAAAGCCATTGGATGTTGTGGCTGTAAAAGCGTCCAGGGTGACGGCCTCTGACGGAAGATCTGCCGTCACCCGGAATGTCAGCTTCTTCAAGAAACTGGGTGATCCAAGAATTGAACCGCCGCGGGAGCCAGACTTAGTGGAAATACCGGAAGATGGATGAGTTTCCTCCAGCACACCTGGGTCCCCTGCCCGGGGGAAGTCTGCCAAAGGACTTCCTGTGCCAGAGGTAAGCGGGAGGTACCCCCAGAGGGCTGGGCGAGGGAAACCCGCTTACTTCAGTGATTACATGCTGGGACTGTTGGTTGGTCAACCTGAGTGAGGGGATCCGGGTGGCTGACATTAAAGGGGTGTTAGGCAAGTGTGGTGTGAAATGTGTTAGTTAATTGTTTTAGTAGTTTGCGGTGTATATTAAAAGCATTTGTGTGTCCTCCCGAAAAAGAAGGAGTGTGGCGCTGCCCCGTGACGGGACGCGCACCTGGCGGCGTGACGTTGCACGCCACCGCGTGCTGTATTTATAAACTGGGAGTTCCCGGCCGCGGCAGAGCCACCAGGAAGCCCGAACTGTAAGGACGTGTGTCGTGTGTGGTCCTTACAGTATGGGGGCTTACGGGACCGCATGGGGGCCAGGACACACCCCCAACAACCCCTAGGTCTTTATCCACAGCAGATCCTCTGCATATCAGTCATCTTGAATGTCATTGTCAAGGCCACACTGGTGAAGCAGACACACTTTTCAAATGTATGACAAAGCTGGGAAAAGGCCATTTGAGTAAAGGTGAATACTGCAGCAGACAGAACCCATATTTCTCAATATTACTTTGATTAGTTAGTCCGGTGTATGAAGCACATAGAAGACTTGCAAGTCTTCGTGTTGTTTGTAAAAGATCCAACGCCTTCTTTCTGTTTCTATAGATCATGGAAAAATCACTTTTGTGCATGCCAGAAGTCTTTGTATAACTTATTTTGCGCTTACACCAGCCCTGCTTTACCTGCCTTTTCTTCTATTTGTCAATCTCTTTGTATTTAACACATGTGCATCTTCCACCTGACACATTTAAAACACACTGACAGAAAGCTGCAAATCATGTTTTTCTTTGTCGATAAGATCGTACATATTTAATGAGACATTACAGTAGCATTTCTGCCATCTGCGCAAGAACGATTAACTTCAACCCAGCTTTCCCATCTGTCCGTGTCTACTCTGCTTTCTGATGGTAGTCATTAACCACTTCCAGTTAACCTCATGCCTTATTTTCATATTGAAAGCCTCACCTTTGAACATCATGCAAGCTTCGTGTCTCTCCCTGGAATGTCACCATTCTAGCACTCGCCAACCTCATACTGCGGCCCTTCAAGCTCCAGACCGCCGTGTCATGCGCACTTCCCATAAACTCAAGGCTCGATCCGCACTGTGCATATGAACGTAGGATTACGTTCATGGAAGCAGGTGCTTTCCTCAAACTTTGACACTCCAAACAATAACAAGGCCAAATGAAATATGATGAAGCCGTTTAAAATAACCGTTTTCACGTAATTGTAGAATTAAAAATACATAACCCAAATGCTTGCCAGTTAAACACTGATATTAATGATGCTGCTATTAATCTTTTTTTCTTTGGCGCTGCAGATTTTTGGGTGGACGAGCCTCCATTGGCTCAATGTCTAAATCAGTCAAGAAGGCTTCAGCATTTTTGTAGTCAGAAAATGAATGTGTCTGACCTTCTATAACAACACAAGGTATTGCTGGATACACCATATAGTATTTAAGCTTCTTGTTCCTTGCCCTTTCATTTGCCACATTGAAAAATGTCCCTTTCTCCATGACATCCCTACTACTGTAAACATCATAATTATCTTCCCTCCCCAGGACAAATATGCAATCTCACAGGATTTCTTGAGTATCATCTACTTGGTTTGGAATCTCAGAAACTTGACAATAAAATGTCTAGGTTGCTGACCCAAGGCTGGCTTTGGACCTAATGATCTGTGTGCTCTCTCCATTTCTAGTGGTGTTTTTGGATCCAAGTTAAGCATGGAGACTAGCGCCTTTTCCAAAAAAGTCATAGGGTTGCCCCACTCCAAATTTACCAGATATCCAGCACTCCTTATATTATTCCTTCTTGAGAAATGTTCCTGCTCAGAGAGTTTGAGAGACAGCTTCTCATTTTGGATCTCCAGGTTCCTTTTTTGATCAGCTAGTCGCAAAGTTTTATCATCAACAGTGTTGAGATGATCTTCTACTGCCACCATCTTTGTATTGAGATCCAAATATCTTTCTTCCGCATTGATTAGCTTGGCTTTAATTTCTGCAATGTCCACTGTCACTTTAGTCAACAGGTCAAGCAGCTTGTCATCTCTTCTTTCATCAACTCCCTTTTGTCTCTTAGGAGGTTGGGTTGTTTCAATGGGACAAGGATCAGCCATCGTTAAGGAAGTATAATAACAGCAGGCACAGGAGCACAGCCTTCAAGCTGCCATCTCTGGTGCTGACAGTTCCGGAATCCTATTGCTAATAACTTTTGACTTGATGCACAGATTTGGCTGATATTTACCAAATATGAAGTTTGTTGTGAGCCCCCCACGAATCAACATTTTTGGGAAAGATTCCCTATAAAACTGAAAAGTTATTAAGAATGCAAAAACCACTGTTTTCGGCCTACTTCCACTCATTTTCGCATGGAGAAAAAGTCCACATTTTGTCAAGCCAAAGAACAAAAACCTCTGCACAGAATTGTACCAATTAAGGGATAACATGGGCATGAAGTATTGACTTCATTTCCATGACAGGTTTGTGGTTATTTTGTTCAGCAGTTTTTAAAACATTTGACCCAGAAGGTGGTCCCCAAAATTATAGCCATATCTCCCATGGAGTTTTTCAGAAATTAAAATATGCCATCTATTTTTTTTTTGCTCGACTGAAGTAGATAAAGTATACTGGGGAATGCAAAAAATGAAAAATGAAAAAACATCTATTTGGAGGAGGAAAAGGGATGAAATCGCATCAGGGCAGAGATGGGGAGGCGGAAAGAGGAACTCATGTGTGAAGTTCGGGGGTTGAGTCATCTGGGGAGCCAGATACAGACATTTCCACATTATCAGGGTAATAAAGGGGGAATCATGCAGGATTAATGCGGCTGCATCCCAAGACGCGATTGAGAATTAAATGGTCGCACACTCAAAAAAGAGTGATCAGGGTAACAGTAATAGGTTAGGGAGGAAAAAATCAACTCGGGGCAGTGGGGGACCATGGAAAGAGGACAGGGCACTTCATCAGTGCCTGTGAGGGTAGGGAAGTGTTTTTGATTTTTTTTGTGTTTTCGCATTATCAGGGAAATACTGGGGGAATACCGTGGACATGGGTATTTCATTGCTGCCCCATGTGTAGTTTGTTAACATTATCAAGGTATATTGGTGGCATTTTTTGTTTTCACATTACATGGGGAATACTGCAGGAATTGGAAAACAGATAAAAAAATAAAGGAGATTTTAAACCTACAGCGATCACATCTACTAGGCAGCGGGTAATGGGTCTCTGTGTCACTGCCAAGGCCCCACAGAAGCTTATTGATGTAATATGTACTGTGGCCAGGGCTGAATGTCATGGCTAGAAGGCGCCAAAGAAACCTATTGGTGCAACATGTACAGTGGGCAAGTCCGAAAGGCTGTGGGCCTTGAAGAAGCCATAACCGACGATCACATTTCTGTTTTGCAAGGTTTGCATTTGGGGATATACATTACATATGTATGTTTATGCTCTTCAGACAAACAACAACAGAGGGTTTTGAGGTTTTTTCGACATGTCCTGACTACTTTGCTTGTTCTTCTGCATCAAGAGTTAATTATACTTTTTGATTATGTGGATGATAGGTTGCTCCAGATAATAGAGAATAATATTCTCAAAACAAAGTTGAAAAGGAATTCTTGAGTTCTGTCAGACTTTATATTCATCATCAATTGGTGTCATTTGTCTGTGACCTCTCAGCAGTGCCTTTACCATTTCTTGGAGAGTTTGTCTACATTGTATCAAACTTTGGATGCTGGCTTTGCCAGTTAAAGCAGGTTCAAATTTATCAAATTATGCTGGTCCAGGCCGCGAGCTGACATTGAGTCAGTTTCAAGTGTAGCTCCTTGCGGTTGGAGGGTGGCATACAAGGGATGCAGTTTGGAGGGCTCAGCAATGTCCATTTGAAGGTTGAGCCACTTTGAGATCTTGATAGCTGCTGTGCTGGATTGATGAGTGACAGTGATTCGAGTCGAGGTCCTAGACAATTCGAAGTTGTGATCCTGATGTTCAGTTGCACTGGTTGTTCAAGCTGAACAGGTGATGTGCTCTACTGGTATGAGCCAGTTCAGTGAGTGCAAAAGAGTGGTTCAAACATATTCAAAGAGAGCGCCAGAAGCAGCACGTGGATCCTGAAAGTTCAAAGTTATTCAAACGTGTCAACTTGTTCACAGGAACAGTTCAAAGCTGCAGAATTCAGTTATCCAGCTGCTTGGCTTCCTCTGGTGGCTTTAGTTCAAATCATGGGGTTCAGTGACAATATTACACTTCACCCCCTCCTGAGGCCACCTAGCTGGGACCTGCAGCAGTCCTTCACCTCCAGTGAGGACCCTGAGCTCCGGTGCAGCTGGCAGAGAGTGCAAGAACTGCTCCAACCGAAGGACACCTTGAAAGTTCCCTGGGGATTATTAGAGAACAGAGTCTGCCTCTGTCTTGGCACACCAGCCTACACCTCACAACAAGGTGTCAATTTGAAGGTTGAGTTGGTTTGAGATGTTGGTAGCTGCTGTGGTTGGTTCATGAGTGATATGATACTTGCAGTGATTTGAGTCGAGGTTGAGGACAGTTCAAATCTGTGATCTTGATGGTCGATTGCAGTGTTCAAAGAGGGGGCCATTCAAAGCTGTCTGCAGCAGCTAGCTGGATATTGAAGTGGAACAGGTGACATTATCTGCTGGTATGATATAGTATTGAGCCCATTTGATGAATGCAAAAGAGTGGCTCAAAGAAGTTCAAAGAGAATACCACAAGCAACATGTGGATCCTAATGCTTCAAAGGTGTTCGAACACTGTCGACTAGCTTACAGGGACAGTTTGAAGTTGAAGAATACAGGTATCTAGCTGCTTGGCTTCTTCTGGTGCAGTGAGTCCCAAGCCGGGGGCTCAAGGACAAGTTTCTTCATCTCCACTGAGGGACATGGGTACCGTTGCAGCTGGCAGAGAGTGATGGTCTTGGTTTCACAGCAGGTCAACCCCAATGTTCCCTGGGGTTGTTAGGGGACAGAGGTTGCCTCTGCCTTACTACACCTGCCTTCACCTGACAATTAGAGGACTTTGGAAAGGACAGCTAACCCGATAAGGTCCATACAAATTCTTCTGTTCTGTCGAAAGGTAGTCCACAAGGGATTGGATAAAGAAAACCTGCTTTAAGGGGTCCCTTACCTATCAATGAAACCAGTGACATTTGCTTCCTTGCATCATACTTAATTTGATTCACACTGCAGGAATCTAGATGATAGGAAGGAAAGAAAAGCCCACAGAAAATGAATATTGAAGAACCCTTCCTCCAGCCCTTCTGCGCTGTCTGACTGGAGATGCTCTAATGCTACATTGAGTAATTACCTTGGCATTACGGGCTTGCCGGTGCTGTTCTGTCTCCACATTAGATTTTTCTTCACAACCCTCAATAATTCTTTTCCCACATAAAATAAAATGACACAACTACATCAATTGCCTGCACTATGAGCAACTCTCCCCTACCAAGGTCCACCACTTACTATGCAACCCTCTACTCTAATGCAGATGTGCCACCGCCCCCTCACTCCGTATCGGGTGAGTAGACCTAAAATCAAAAATTACCATGGCTAATCACCCTCCACCTCCTGAGGGTGGTCCTATGCACCATAAATATAATCCCTCCCTACGCATTCAAACACGGGTATACTCGCATATCCTTTTAGGAGATTCTCCACTCCTCTCGACCTCAAGAGTCTCCCTTTAGGGGCTAGACCCCCTTTAGATTCCAGGTAGCATTCTGACCAGGCAGACCTTCGGGAACTCAGTGTTGTGGGCCTCCTCGATATTTGAGCTCCAAGGACTGTTCAGCAAATGTTATCCCAAACTCTCCGGGAGTACGGTGGGTTCCCCATGCCTGGTCGGTGAAAAATGATTGAGGCCTCCAAAAATCTTCAGGCAGTTGCCTTGAAATTCACTGAAAAAATACCAAAGTAGTCAAAAAGGATTGTACGCCAAGCTGGAAGTAATGCAACTTTAATCTGGGCCCAGTCTCAGCTGGGAAAGCGAAATTTAAACTGAATGTGGAACAGAACTGCATACAATATGCTGTCAAAGATACACCCCAAAAAGAAAAGCTTTTATAACATTAAAATCTAATTATCATCGGTCACTTTGCAATATTAAAGTGTCTCCGCACAAGAAGCTGATTGGTGAAATCATATCATACCCCTATAGAAGGGCATGCATTATCTCCTATGATTGGGTCCCACAAATCTTACCACTACACCCCTAGTTTCCTGTTGTGATGTCACAATCCAACCCTCAATTCCCACATCATAGTGCCAATTAATTGATACATTTGAAATGACCTGTGGATTTTTATTCAACTGCACTGGTCACCTTATCTATGTTCACATGAGAAATGATTCTACCACGACACTGTCAGAGCCTTGAACCAAGAACAAGTTACCCTGTTAATGTTGCACATTAAGAACTGTTCGACCTTCTTCCCAGGCAGAGATGTACTCAGGGGCAATTTGAAACCACCATGGGTTTTCTGAACCATCAGTAAATCGGGGTTGCTAAAGTAATAGTCTGAATTATAAAATTATTGTGCATTCATTGTCTTTCTGCGGCACCCATGAGCTGTGTTTTATGACCTCGAAAAATAATAAAGATTGCTTACTTCCAACAGTGTCATTCTGGGATCGTCAGATTCACAATGTGCTACCACCCACTGTGGCTTAGAAGTAAATTAATGAAACAAGCATTTGTTTCTAAAAAACACACTTTGAGGCCTGTTTGCTGTGCCTCAGCCTAATGCTAAACCCATCTAATGCTAAGCCTAATGTGACCCATCTTTATTATCTTTGTTTCTTTAATGTAAAATACTATTATTTACGGCATTCTCCAGTCTGGTTCAAATTACTGTGTGGCTATCAAGGAAGCCCCCTCCCTGCCCAGATTTCTACTCCCGCAGCTAATAAGTTTGCACATTTTTACCACGTTTAACTTGCATTTTTACCACAGTGTGCAGAGATAATTGGAAACATATCACTGTTGTATCTTCCATTATCTTTATCATCAGTGCAAGTTTCCATACACTATGCACTTTATTGTTGTATGTATTAGGTATTGTGATCACTGGTTTTTATTATGTTTGTTTTTGTACAATGAAGATTTATTTGTATATGCTATCTCCATTGAGAGTTAATAAGGCCACAGTTCTTTGAACACAGGGCAGAATAGAGATTACATAATGTATAATCTTTCCTGTAGGACTCCATCCATTCACTGTGCACAGTCTTTGAGTTCCCCAGGTTTCCACGGGTTAAGGGGATACCTACCCTCACATTATTTGGTATTTCAGCACAGCGTCTGTAAATAAACCCTGTCTCTATCTTTGCTACCTGAGGTTGCTTATTGGATTATATAATGATGGATTTGGATTTAAACCTGATAGAGTCACTCATAATTCCATTTTAGTCTTAGATAAATTCCTTCGAGTGACAATTGAGGACACAGAAACAGTTTTGCTTACTTTGAAAAGTACAGGACACCCTGACCATTTTTTTCCACTTAGCAACTAAAGAGATCTTCCTTGTCTTCAGTCTATGTTTAATTCCTCCATTAAATCAGGGGTAGTGCTAGAACTGTGCATGACTAAGGATGTTGGAACATGGCTATGATGAAGGAAAATGACTATAATGAAGGGCTATGAAAAGGACTATGGAAAATATAAGGATTAATATGTTGGTGAAGGAATATAATGAAGGACGATGTAAACAAAAAGAGAAGTATCATGATGAAGGAGAGGTAATATGATTAATGACTATAGAAAAGAATAACTACAATGAGGGATACAGACTATGGTGAATGTCTGTGATTAATGTGCAGGGGTGTGATGAAGGACTCTGAAGTAAAAGGACTAGGGTGATGGACTAGCATGCTGGATGATGAGTATGATTAAGAATGTACATGAAGGAGAAGAAATGTGATAAGCGAGAAGGTTTATGATGATGATGAAGGAGAATGACTATGATGAAGGACAAGTAAGAAGGAGTAGAATGGAAAATCATGACTATGATGAAGGAGAAGGGCAATGATGAAGGACTATGATAAACATCTGTGATGATGGAAATTGACTAATACAAAAACAAAGGACTATGAAGAAGTAGAGGCCCTAGGGTATAGAACCATGATGAAGAATTACAATGAAAAGAAAAATAACTATGCTGAAGGATTATGCTGTAAAAAAAGACTATGGGCCTCATTACGACCCTTGCGGAAATGGAAAAATGATGGCGGAAATGCAATACCGCCATCGAACACCGCTCGTTGCGATCATGACCCGTCACCGTAAAGTACGATGCCATTAGCGACACCGCAGTGAACGGCAACGCTAACTGCACCAAGTACGCGCACGCGCGCCTTGCAAAACCGGAATCACCTCCATGGCGCAATGGTACGCGAATTCTGACCCTAGCGGACATGTACTGAACGCCATCAAGCACGTCGTAAAGTACCATTCCGCCATGGCGAGAAATACGGCAACGCGAACCAACCGTAAATGGCCCACTGAGTGCCTGTACTCCACTCCCTGGCCTCATTGCACAACTCCTGGCAGGCGCAATGTACTCACACTATGCAACCAGTGAAATCCACGATTCACCCATGCATGCCAACGTAGAAAAGCATGCAGGGGCTCAAAGCGCCCCGTGAGTGGGCATCCATGTACGGCATGTCACCATAGCCGTACTGACGCAGCACAGGCATGTGAAGGTACAACACATCAAAATGAAAATCAAGAACACATGACACAAAACAACAGTAGTCCCCCATCGCTTGCCACCAGCGCAAGGCAACATCCACAACAGCATCCTGAGGGGGATTGCACCAGCCCTGTACTCATGCCAGTAAACAAACCAACCATCAGCAGAAGCATGTACCACACAAGTCGGCAGAGTGACTGAGCAGCCAGGCTCATCCCAAGAGGGGCCGATGGGAGCTGCAGGGCACAGATGGCATCAATACAGAAGCTATTCCAATGGACATGACCCCAGTCCCCCTCCAACAAACGCACGCAAACACAGTCACCTGTGACCAGCCACATTCTGAACAACCCATCATTCCACCAATCGACCTGGCTGACAGGCACCAGTCGGCCAAAAGCCAATCCCCCGCCCCTGAACAGCACATCATGTAAACAGACACAATGGCAGCCTCTATCCCTGACCATACTGTGCTACGTAGGCAAACGCGGCCAGTACTGTACCACACAACTCAACTCAGAAGGCGGAACACAAAGCAGATCAACACGCAATACATACCGCCACAAAGCGAAAATCGCCACATCACCTGCAAAGAACAACGCAACACGACAAATATCGGAATACAATTTAAATGCACATCCAAATGACAAAGGCCCCACATCAATTTGCAAAATCCCACCAAAACAACCATCATCACCGAGGGCTGCATCTGCAATAATTGACCGGCTTCCACTTGTGTGACGCCCTGTACCATCATGGCACACAGGGCTTACATCAACGTTCCAAAAGGCAACATGGAAGCGGCAAGAACCGCAGGTCCGTCCCATGAGGCAGGCACTAGTCGAGCTGAAAGGCCGAAATGTTGCACCTAGCCACCAGTACAGCGTAAGGGCATGTGGCCCATTGGCGATCGTCCCATATGATCGAAATGGTGCTCCACTGATTCACCCGAAGCTGCAGGAGTCGAGAGTAAAAACCATCTGGAGGAGTGGCGTAGAGATGGCATCTGCAATAGGGCAGGAGATACCTGTCACCCAAAAGAAACACAAATCAACCGATTGCATTACGGGACTCATGATGCATTACAATCTTCATTCAACACACCAAATCCACACCCATATGCATGCTAGCCCACTCCAAAGGAATATACACACCCCTAATCCAGTATCGAATCACAACGAAACCAATCGAGCTAAATACACCATTGGCAACGTCGGTTACTGTGCATGCGTCCGTCAAGATAGAACCCATGACATGGGATTAGTAACGTGCCTAGACACAAGTGTATGAAGGCGCGTCGAGACAGGGAGGATCCGACAAGGGCAGAGAGACGTATGTCCCACTATGGCAGCCTTGCATCACATAACGCAGGGCAAGGGGAGTGAACCAAAAAACCCATGTACATGGCAGACCCTAAACGGATTCATCAGTCCATGCATCCACACATCATTCCCTCATCCCGCAATGAAAATGCATGAATATTCACTCACATAATATGTGAAACTTCCATCGCGTCTGTGCGTAATGCAGTCCGCAAAAACCACTGTGCCCCTGGCCGGATCTGTAGTGTTGTGAAGCAAGATGGATTTGGGAACGTCCAGCCTCATCGTCCACTACGCTATTGCGCATCCCCTTCAATTCATATCATTCATTGCCTGCTCGTTATGGGCCATGTCCCAAGGACATTCTACAATAGAACGTTACATTTCCAGCCAGACCTGTGGGCGTATCCTCGCCGCTACTTCAAAACCCAAAATGCTGGCCTTCGAATTCCTCACTTGCAACATTACGTCGAAAAGGCTTCTGTGAACGCTTGCATTCACAATTACATCAATGTAGTGCGGCTGTGTGTCATGATGCTAACTGGCTGCAATCACTAATGGGACGCCACGCCCGTCGGTGAAGTACGTTACTGTGCTGCATGAGGGTCGGCCATCGATCGAGCCCTACATACCACTGACTCTTCACAGGTATGTAAGCGGCTGCAATCATAGCATGTGTAACAATGGGAGCATAGCATGAAAATCAGTCAAAGTACATCACACTGCCATCGGGATTTGATACATGATTCCAATACCAAGATGCCATGCGGCCAAATGCAGCCTTACGTGCGGGCCGTGCTCGACCAGAAGGGATTGCATCTGCCACAGATTCATTCAATCAGCACAGGTGGAGGCCATACAGGCCGACAGCACATATATTGCAGACCCAAACCCCTCCCACAACCACTCCCACTCCCACATGCTACCGGCAGGACTAGCGATGTTGGGCCTGGGGTACCAGATAGCACTGCAAGTGCTACAACTACAAGAAGACGACGAACAACAACAGGTACAACAACCGGGCGCACAGGGGAGACGGAGGAGGAGGAGGAGGAGGAGGGCAAGGCAGGGTCAGCAAGGCCCACAAGCACTGCCACTACCACCACGCAGGCGGCCCGCAATCCCACGCCTCCGAGCCGATCCGTTCAACCTCACTGCTGAGCAGATCCACACCCTCTACCGTTTGGACCGGGACACCATAATCGCCATTGTGGACATGACACATGCTGACCTCGTGAGCATGATAGATAGCCCAACCGCCATCCCACCCCTACTGAAGGTGGTGTCTGCACTCCACTTCCTGGCCACAGGCACCTACCAGCACACAGTGGGACAGTTGCATGGCATTTCACAGCCACTGTTCTCACGGACACTCTTCCAAGTGCACGATGCCCTCCTGAAGCACGCCGACGACCACATCACACTACCACGCACGTACCAGGAGATTACCAACGCTAAAGTGGGATTCCATGCACTTGGCGGCATCCCGGGTTGCATTGGTGCCATCGACTGCACCCATGTTGAATTGGTTGTCCCACATGCCATGGAGGTCCAGTACCGCAACCGGAAACAATTTCATTCAATCAATGTGCAAATGGTGTGTGACTCCAACAAGATCTTTACGCATTGTTGTGCCAGATTTCCAGGATCTACCCATGATTCTATGGTCCTGAGGAACACAAGAATACCACGCTACATGGAGCGACACGCAGGGCACAGATCCTGGCTACTCGGTGAGTCTCATTCCATGCATGACATCGTGGCCCATTTGATGCGTCAATGACCTTGCAGGGGGGGGGGGGGCTACTTAGCACTATCATTCCACTGACACCCTTTATTCGTCTCATACAGGTGATGCCGGGTATCCACTGAAGAGATGGCTCCTTACACCAATCCGGAACCCACAGAACGAGCATGAGGAGGACTACAACCATGCCCACTCACGTACCCGTGTGGTCATTGAACAGGCATTCGGCCTACTGAAGGCTCGTTTCCGCAGCCTCAGCAGGTCTGGCGGGGCACTCATATACAGCCATGAGAAGGTTTCTAAGATGGTCATGGCATGTGTCATGCTGCACAACATGTGCATACGTAGGAATGTGCCCATGCCCCCTGACGCTGTACTGCATGCACCTGATGATGATGATGATGATGAGGGTGGGGATGTGGAGGCACCTCAAGGAGTCCATGAGGCACAGGATGCACGTGCAATCCGACAGAGCATCATAGATGCATGCTTCTAGCAACCACGCATGGTGCCTATTACACGGAAAGGGGACCTGTGGCACTGTGTGTGTGTAGTACAGGCACATTGTGGAATGTACGCCTATGAAGGCCTCGTACGCAAATATCAATGTCCACACATGTCATTGGATGATAATGAGGTGCTGTATTGTTGATGTGATTTGATTTATACACCCTATGGACCCGCCACCCAGTGAAGCCCAACACACCCCCTCCACCCTACTACCTCCCCCCCCAACACCAGTGTCCAAATATGCATGCTGTCCGTGGGTAGACGCTATTGCAAGCCCCCTCTACGGGTATCAGGGGCACCCCTGCCCGTGGAGCGCAGGTTCCTGCCAGATCTGCGTTGGGGGCTGCCCTGGACGGAACTTGCCACGGATGAGGTCTCTGCCTGCTCGCGTCCATGCATGTCTCTGAGGGTTTGTGAGAGCTCCGAGAGCACACGGCGCACAGCAGCAAGTTCAGCACAGACGTCTTTGGACGTTGCATGCAGTTCCCCCCTCAGGCTCTCGGTGCTTCTCTCCATTTCTCCCCTGAGGCTCTCACTACTTTTCTCTATTTGTGCCCTGAGTGTCTCGGTGGATGTTTCCATGGCTGCCCTGGAACCCCCGCATTCATTTGCATGGTCCTTGAGTAGCGTGGACGCTTCCTGCTGTTGCTCGATCAGCAGGTCGAGGGACTGTTGCCTCTGCTGGGCCATGGACATTTGCGGTGGTGTGACAGGGGGGCTGCTCAACACATGTTGCCTTGGCACAGGACTTGTGGGGGTTGGCCAGTCGTCGTCTTCAGGGTGCCCCTGCGTGGTTTCGTCATGGTGTAGGGGATGGAACATGCAGGGGGATTGGGAAAGGTCATGGATGGTACCTACGTCGCCAGCACTGTTTTCCGTGTCGGAGCATGCTGGCATGACAGCTGTGTCACCTATGGTGCTGCTACCACCAGAGGCAGTGCCATCAGATACGTTCTTTGGGGGGACCTGTGGTGCTGGGGTTGTGGACTTGCTGGCTGCTGGGGTGCCTGTTGCAGTCCCCTCCAGTGTGCTGCCACTTGATTCCTGCTGCTGCCGTGTCTTGATCCTTGCACCTGAGGTGGAGGCTCTTGGGACGTTGGTCCTGGCCCTCTTTGCAGGCGTGCTGGTAGGGGTGTCCTGCAGCTCGTCGTTGGTATCGGACCCTGTGGTGGAGTAAAGAGGGGCGAGCGTTAGTTATGGGTCTGTCGGATTCGGAATGGCAACGTATCAAATGCATTGGGGTGGTACATGAGGCTGATTTGGGACTGGGCCTTGGAGGTGGTCTCATTTTCGTGTGGATTGGGGATGCATTCATTTGGCTGCCTGCAGTTAGGGGGTGCATGCTGCACATGTAGGGGTTGTTTATGGCTTCTTGATTGATTTGTTTGTACATTCTGACTTTTAGAGGGCGCTGTCAGGGCTAAGTATGTGTTGCACTATGGGGTCACATGGTACTGCACATGTTCGTGGTTTGTGGATTTCGCATTGTTTCTCTTGGCCAACCTACCTGATTCTCCGGATGTCGGCACTCCTTTCTCCATCCCTCCGACTCCCTCTATGCTCTCCATTCCTATGGTGGAGGCGCAGATTTCCTCCCAGGGGGTCAACTTGATGGGCGACTCTGAACCCCCCCCGGTAGCTGTGGCGATGTTCCTGTTCGCAGAAAGTATGCTGCGTACGCGGATCCGCAGGTCGTCCCACCGCTTGCGACATTGCTGTGGCGTGCGGGGTGTTGTCCCCACCGCACTTACGCGCTGTGCCACCAGGACCCATATGGCCTTCTTGTTGGCAAGGGCCGTCCTGGTCATTTGACTGGAGAAGACGACGGCGGAATTTTCCTGTAGGGTCTCGGTGAGCACGGTCAGTTCCTCTCGGGAGAAGTGTACCTGCCGCTTGCGGTCACACGCTTTCTTGGCTACCTTTCCCATATTTATTTTTTTAACTGGGGTTGCTAACGGGTTGGGATGTGTGTCAGGGTCGGATTTTTTATGGTTGTGTTGGGATTCGGATTTTATAGTTGTGCGGCGTGCTGTTTCCCGTTCCGGCCACATGCTTTTACTTCCGTTTCCGTATATTTACGGTGGCCGTAATTTGCGGTGCCCGCTCGTTACGGTGACCGCTCATTACGGTGACCGCTAAGATGGGTGGCGGTATTGCACCTGGTGCAGCGTACGGCGGCGGTAAGGGCCGTTTTGGGGTCATTTCCGCCATCGCAGCCTTTCGGATTCCGCCATGGCGTAATGCTCGTGCCCGATGGGTCGTGATTGGCCGCACTTTGCTCCTTCGTGCTATGGCGGAAACGCTATTTACGCTGTTGCGGTCCGGTCAGTCAATTTCCGCCAGGGTCGTAATGAGGGCCTATGACAGAGGACTATCACAAGTGAAACATTTTATGATGAAAGAGAATGACTATTACGATGGTCTAAGATGAAGGACTGTGATAAAACAGAAGGGCTATAAGGAAGGATATGCACTAATGCAAGGTAGAAACACTATGGTAGACAATGGCAAAGGAGAAGGATTAACATTCATGGCTATGATGAAGAAGAAAGACTATGACTAAGAAGCATAATTATGACAAAGTATTATGACTTATGGCAGGACTATGAAGAAGGATAAGGGGTATTATGAAGGACAATGATGAAAGAGAAGGTCTTGGACCAAGTATTATATTGAGGATGAAGTACTGTGATGAAGCATTATGATGAAGGACTATGCTGAATGGGATGACACATGACTAGTTTGCAGGACTATGAAGTAGGAGAAGCATGAGGATGAAGGACAAGGTTGAATGTGTACTAGGACAAAGGGCTATGATGAAGAGGAATAATGAAGACAAAGGAATATGAGGAAGTAGAAGGACAAAGTAGAAGGATCATGACAAATGACGTTTACTATGAGGAAAGACTATATTACGAAGAAGGGCTATAACACATTTCTATGACAAAGGACAAGGACTATGATGAGGGAAAAGAACTATGACGAAGAAGAACGATTAAGGGGCAGCAAAAAGGAATATGTTGAAGCACAATGCAAAGGAAAAGAACTTAGATGAGGAACTATGACAAAGGTGAAGAATTGGTACAGCAGAGTGTAACAAAGTAGAAAGTTATGGATGAAAGACTATGATGAAGTCCAATTTCTAGGACAGCTATCAAGTACTTTGGAAAAGGACAATCATGAATTAGAAGGACTATGATGAAGGAATATGATCAAGTAGAACTATGATGAAGCAGAAGGACAAATGATAAAGGACTATTCTGAATGAGAAAATCTATGGCCAAGGCTGCAAAAAAGTAATACAGGATTTTGATTAATGATTATGAAAACGGCGACAAACACTGGCAAATGACTAGGTTGCAGGACTGTTCTGAAGAAGAAGGAGAAGGAGAGAGTACTAGAATGAAGGAGACAATCTTGGAGGAATGGCTATGATGCTATATTTAGACAAAGGATTAAGTGTAAGGATAAGGCTGATGTAGAAGGACAATCACATAGGAGAAGGACAATGATAAAGGAAATAGTCGTTCAAGAAAGGCTATTATACCCAAAATGACTATGACAGAGGAATGTGAAGAATGATAATGACTATAAAGAAGGACAATGACAAGTATTGAAGAGGAGGGTCAGAACAATGGAGAATGACTATGATGAAGGACTGTAACTAAGGGCTATGTGGAATGACAAGGACTAGGATGCAAGAAGAGGACTCCGATGCAGGAGAATTACCTGGACAATGGAGATGAACTACAATTACGAATTATGAAAAAGAACAATGATTATGATGAAATGATAAGACAATGGAGAGAGAATAGGAGGACGTTGTTGATGTAGAAGAACATTATGATGAAGGATTATGATGAATAATTAGGAAAAGGAGAAGATCCTAGATGAACAATTATGACTAAGGAGAAGGACTAGAGCAAAGAACTATGACAAAGGAGAATGGCTATAATGAATGAATATTATGAAGGAGAAGAACTATGATGAAGAAACATAACGAAGGAGAAGGACTATGATGAAAGAGGCAGCCTTTGCTGAAGGACTATGACTGAGATGGGCTACGATGAAAGACTATGTTGAATGGGAAACACTAGTATGAAAGACTGTGCTGAAGGAGAAGAACTAAAATGAAATACTATAATGAAGTAAAATGATTATGACAATGAATTTCATCAAGAGGAAGGAATATGACAAAGGTCTAGGATGAAGGAAAGGGTATGATGAAATAGAAAGACTAAGATGATGGAAAAAGGCTCACATAAAGGACTATTAAACATTATTGTAAACAAAAAATCCAATAAAAGGGGAAGAATAAGAACAAAGCACTATGATTAAGAAGCAGGAATTGAAAGACGGATTATGATGGAGAAGAACTATGATGAAGGATGATGATGACAAAACTTCATAGTAGGCCTATATGATGCACTATGATGAAGTGGATGGACAATAAGCAGAGACTATGATGAAGGACTATGACAAACAGGAAGGGCATTGATGAAGGAGAAGGACTATGATGAAGGACTGTAATAAAGGACTAAAAGGAAGAATAATTACTGGTGAGACACAAAAAAATACCAGCTATTCATGTAAAAACCCATGCACTGGCATTGACAATTGCCATCCCTACCAAATGATCTGCTTCACAACAGCTGTTCTCGTATTTAGGCCATCTGTAGCATTGTTTAGGACACTACCAAAAAGCAAACTCAAAACATACACCTTTTCCAGATATATGCCGACAGCCAGATGCAACACAAACAGTATAATAACAAAATAAACACAAGTAACCTAATTACAAAAATTAAAACATTTGCACACAAAAAAATAGTATCATAACCCATACAAAATCACATTTTCCCCAAATTAATTTCTGCCAGGGACATACTTAGCGGGAAGTATGAATGGGGACAGTTTGCCTGCACATGACTGCTAGCAATACATGGGACGCATTGCCTACAGAGCCTACTCACAGGCAATGTCCTTGGTTACAGCTGCTAGGTGGACTGCACATGATCTATGAGCACAGACCAGGCCCTGTTCCCTGCGGCCGTGGTTACATGGCCAAGATATATTTAGCAGGCTGTTATAGCTGATCAGCATTTAATTTTCTCTAACCAAATGTTCAATCTTACTCTATTATTTATTTGAGGAAGACAGTCTGCATTATCCCATGCACACATAAGGAACTTTAAACAAAGAAATGTTAAGACTCAGTTAAGATTACTAATTTACAACTCTTTGCCCTCTATGCTATAACTGTCAAGGCTACTTTCTGAAAAATAAGCTCCAAAATGACCATCTTCTTCTGCACACCTCAATTATTAATCAACATGAATCTACTGGAAGCACTCAATACCACTCTCTCAGCTTCCATCGACCAACACACGACTCTGAAATAACAGCACCCCGGTACTTGCCAAAACTAAACCTCAGAAAAGAGTAATCAGGATACAAGAGAAAACTTGATGCTTCTCCAGGACCGCATCCATCCTGGAGCTCGTCAAGGAACTCTGAGCAACCCGCTGAAAACTAATCAACACAGTCAAGGCCTCCTACTATCAGAATACCGTAGCAGAGACTAACAAAAATAGAGCTCTCTTCAAAGCGGTCAAGCATTGCTTCAACCTTCTACCCATTCCTGCCATACCACACTCCATTGAAAAATAGTTTGCAATCAACAACTTCTTCATCAAAAAATAAGCAAGATTTGCCAGCACATTGACACCAGCTCTGCAACCACAGACCCACGTCACACCCCTCCTCGTTTAATTTCCACACTTTGGACAACATTCTTGACGCTCTCGATAGAGGACCTTGTAGAAAACCTGGTTGCCCTCAAATCCACATCATATAGAGATGACATCCTCCCAGCATCCATCCTCAAGACCCTCCCCACAGAAGCTCTCCTTTCCTTCCCAGAGATCATCAACAGCTCCCTAACTCAAGGCACCTTCCCATTGACCCAAAAAATAGGAGAAATCCTCCATCTTTTAAGGCAACCCACTCTGGATCCCGACAACCTAGGTAACTATTGCTCAATCATGTATCTTCCCTTCCTAGGTAAGATGATGGCGAAAGCGGTAGCCACACAACTGCAGCAAAAAATCGACACCAGCAATCTCCTCCCAACCTACCAATCTGGGTTCAGACCCAGATGCAGCACTGAGAGAGTAACCATTCAGGTGGTGGGTGATGCTCTCAACATGCTTGGCAATGGCCACCCCTCCCTCCTGGCTCTACTCGACCTCTCGGCCAGTTTTGACACAGTAGACCATCAGGTCTTTATGGACACCCTTCATCAGCACATGGGGATCAGCAACCTTTTCCTACACTGGTTCAAGTCCTACCTCACCAACTACCATCAGTTTGATCAGATGCAATCCTCTAGATTGCCACTGCTACCCATATCTTGTGGAGTCCTGAAGGTATCCATCCTCTCCCCAGTCATCTTTTATCTATACGTGGAGCTGCTGGGAGCCCTCCTAGCCACACATAACATCCACATCCACCAATATGGTGACAACATACCTCATGATCGACTCCACAAGGACATCCATAGGGTCTAAACAAGTCTTGTTTGTCCAGTGCATACTTGAAGCTTAACCTGTCTAACCGCTCCATGGCCAAATTCCTACTCCTCACCTACGACACAGAACGCCCAGACATACAGACCTTGCCATCACTCAGGAACTGTGTGGGCTTCACACCTGAGCTCACCTCCTGCGCAAAGTCCATCGGCTTCTACATCGACAACCACATCTCCTTCAAGACACACATAGCTGAGAAAACTCAGTCACCTTGATATTAGCTCTCCCTCAAGTGGAAAGTCAAGTCCTTCCACTCTCAGACAGATTTACATCCGCCATTGAAGCCCTGGTCCTCTCCCAACTGAATGGGGGCAATGCACTCCTTAAAGGCCTCCCATTGTCCTCCCTTTTGACCCTATGAAATGTCCTACATGCGGCCGCATGTCTCATCAAGTGATTACGCAGATACAACCACATAACTCTGTTCCTCATCAACCTTCAATGGCTCCCACTTCATGCACAAATCACCTTCAAGTCTTGTTCTATAAAGCAGTCACCCTCAAGTCACCCAGCTACCTCGGGGAGAAACTCAGCATCTCTGGCAGACAGTTCACCACCAGAAGCCAGGACACGTACAGACTTGAAATCTGCTGCCGCAAAAATGAAAGGACCGGAAAACAAGTCTTCTCTGCCTACTCCCCAAGACTATTGAACCTCCTCCCTGTCAGCATCAGACTCACCCCACAGCCATACAATACAGTACGATATAGAAAAGAACTCAAGACTCACCTCTACAAGGAGTCTCTCCTCCTCAAAACCTAGGCCATCACGTCAACCCTCGTGCCACCGGACTCACTAGGAACCGCCCACAATTCTCCCTGCACCGCCCAGTACAGCTGTACCTCTCCTATGTGCCCTTGTGTATCATATTCCCTGCTGTATATCGGTTCTGTTGTTTCCTCTGAAAAGCACTCCGTTATGAATCTGTAATGTATACCTCTACAGAAAGCTCTGTTGCTTCTCAAGGCTTGGTCCCACTCAATAAATACAATAATAATAATAATAATAGCCTTTTATTCAACAAGTACATAACAAATGTAAAAACAACAAAATGTATCTAATACCATGGTATAGCATAATTATGCATACATTTATAATCCTGGTATTTCTTACAATCTAGCCATAATCCTAAATGTGGTTCAATCCCTTAATAGAACATTCTGTTAGTGTTCATATTAACACATATTTGTTTCATGTCAACACGTGCTTCAGTGCTCTATGAAATTAATATTATCTAACTCTAATTATTGGAGATCTTTATCAGGATGAGACAAATTCTGGCCACACAAGATGTCTTCCCACACATTTTTCTTTGGATTTAAAGGAAATGTAAAAAAGAAATAAAATAAAAAAAAATGTATGTGCAGGCAGCAACATGGAATTATTCAGAACAATAAAGCTACTTACTTCGGCTGTCTTCTTTTCATTATGATTCATTCTTGCCTAAATGTACATATGAATACACCAGCATAATGGGGTGCCAATATAAATGACTGCACCTATCTGCTCATACACTACCTGTGTTATTTGCTGGGATTCACATATTTACACGTCTTCCCTAGCTTCCTTTTGGGTTGTAAGACCTACAAAAACCATTGTGAGATGGTCACAATAAGAACACCCACGAATGGGCCTATAATCGAATGGATTATGTTTTGAGGACTTACCTTCCATGATGTTTCAATGACATCGACTGGGGAGTCAAGACAGGAATACTAGGTACCTAATTTCTGACTTCACATTTTGACCTGGATAAAGATCTAACAAATCCCCACTATTAATGTGTGGTAAATCCATATACTTAATGCATCATGGTAATATATTTTAAGGATGTCTCTATTGGGCTGAAGTTGGTAAAGTTAAATTGGTTGGTTGTGATTCAATTACCATATGTTTACATTTACATTGTGTAGCACAACAATATAATCCAAGTTTCCTCGTTTATATTGTTATATTTATTTGCTACATCCATACACCATATTCTGAAAAGCCTCATGGTATTCAACATCAAAACCTTTTTCACAAATTCCAAATTTGACATTATCTGCACATCTTTTTTTCTTTTTTTGACAGCCATTTAATTTCAAGAGCTGTGCCAAGTTTCATGCCTAAGGCTAGAGACAAGGATGTTGGAGACCATGCTGGCTGGGGCCCACTGTCATGTCCACTATGTAGGTTTTGGCAGAGACCTATAGTCGATCCCAAGCCCATACTTATCCTTTTATGTTTGAGCCAACCTGCATCTCTCGCAACTTATTTACTGAGGGAGGAACGCAAAATAGAAGAAAGGAGGGAAAAACCTTGAAATGGCCATGGGCGAGTGATTTTCCGTTACACACAAGTCTTGATTTCAATTAGCACAGCACATATATACCAACACAGCGAGCCATATATACCATTGCTTGCGGAAATTCACATGAGGCAGGAAGTCAACAGCTTACCTAGACCTATGAAGCAGGAGAACATGCTGCTGCCAAATAGCAGAAATTGCTTCATTGTACATCAAGTAATCTCTGCCCAAGGAGTCATCATCTGCTCCTTAGAAGATTGCAGCAGAATTGTAGTTTCTTTGCACAAAATCCAATACCAAAGCATTCTCACAAGCATTCCACAGGTGAAGACCTATGAACCATTATATGTTCAGAAGGCCACTCATCGTCAGTATAAAAGAAAGTGAGTATTAGAAGGCAGTGTGGGAGGGAATGTTGAAGGTGGACTGAAAGAGACAACACCAGAGAGGGTGAACATTGGGACAAGATGAAGGGGACTAGAGGGCTGAATGGGGGAGGAGGATGAGCTTGAAGAATGTTGGTATGTCGAGTAGGAAAGGAGCAGGGCGGTCATTTGTAGTTACAGAGGTCGCACTTGACATCCCTGCTAGCCCAGTGGTCTCCCTTGCCACCCCTAAAAAAAAGTTTTTTTTAAATTTATTTTTATTGAAGCTCACAGGCTGTGGCCAGTGCCATATCGCTCTTTGCTTCTGGAGTGGCTGGCTTTTTTGTTCAGGCCTCACAAACAGGGGGTTCCACAAGTGTAACACTTTGAGCAGTGACCCTAAATAAGAAAGAATAGGAATAACAAATAGTTTGCCTTTCTGGAAGTCTATACAATAATTGCTAGACTTATTAAAAGTTTATTTCAGGCCCACTTCCGAGGGTGAGCCGCTGATTTAGTCTGTTCTTAAACACCTCAAATTCACAATGCAAACACAAACTTCCAAAAAGAATTTAGAGTAGAATAAGCATCCAATTCAGACTATGGGCCTCAATACACGGATGCCAGTAAGGATTTACTGGTACCGGTAAAAAAACGGTACCGGTAAATCTTTACCGCCTTACTACGAGGTCCCTTTGCGGGTTGGGGGATTTAACGCCTGCTTTTTGCAGGCGTTAAAAACCAACCCCCAAAGGGACCCAGGGAGCTAATTACGGTACCGCAATTTGCGGTACCGTAATTAGTGCCTTCCCCATTCCCATTGAGCCCTATGGGCCAAATATGGGAATGGGGAAGGGCAATGGTGGAAGGGGGAATTACCACCCCGCCAACCTTGGAATGGGTCGGTAATTCCCCTTTCCGACGAGGCGGTGCCGGTATTTTACCGGCATGAACCATGGCGCTAATAGCACCATGGTTCTTTGCCATCTGTGTAATGAGGCCCTATGTATTTAGCTTTTCGCAAGTTGCAGTTGTAGCATTTTTTTTCTGCCGTTGGCTCTGCTATGATCATCACAAGACATTCCACCTCAGTGTCCTTGGTCACTGGACAAAATCCTTGTAACTAAAAGTTTGTGTACAGTGTAAAATTGTTTGAACATAGAACATAAATTGGTCCGTGATTTCATTGTGCCACAATTAATGCTTTTTTGTACTTTGTCTATCTTTCCTATCTTCCTTGCATGCTGTTCAGGATCTTTGTTTGCATGAATGAGGTAACAGAGTACAGGATGTTGTGTGAGGGCGCTGCTTTCCCTGCATTACTCTAAACGCTTTAATACACAGTTATGAACCCTCCCAATGGTATGTATTTTTCCACCTTCTGAAGCAGGAATGTAGATCCACGCTGGCTTGACATGTGGCCCACCTTGCATCAGAACTGCAGATGAACTGGCCTGCTGTTAAATCTCAGTTACCAGTGTAATGGTGTCCACTACAAAGTGCAATTTGCTTTCT
This sequence comes from Ambystoma mexicanum, assembly GCF_040938575.1. Taxonomy (NCBI): domain Eukaryota; kingdom Metazoa; phylum Chordata; class Amphibia; order Caudata; family Ambystomatidae; genus Ambystoma; species Ambystoma mexicanum. Next base: position 850,132,095 of record NC_090929.1, on the reverse strand, counting down.
GACTTTGAGAACATTTAGAAATTTAATTGCTCATTTTTCTATATCCGGAAAACAGCTACAGCTGGTAAGATAGCTCAGTTGGTTGAACGCTTGCTGCTGCAATATGTGTGATCTGCAGGTTGCAGGTTCAAATCCCGGCAACGGCAACTCAGCCACTCATCCTTCTGAGGTTGATAAATGGATACCAACACAGGCTGAGTGATAGTGTATGTATATTTGTTCTATATAAAGTACTTAAGCATACATTCTATATAATAACACATCATTATCATTTGGCCTTGGATGTCTGCTTGTATTCACAATAATTTGGTACTATGGGCCTATACACACTGATATTAATGATGCATATGGTGATCAATTATTTTATGAAATGTATATCACATTACAATATCGTAACAATATTTTTCGTAGTGTTATTATGAACAATGCTATGTGATGCCACTTCCTGTTTTGTCAAGAGATGAAAGGTCATGTTCCATCGCTTCCTGTAATGTCACTTCGAGGTGGGGTCAAAATTACATCACTTCCTTTGATGTCCTCATAGGTCAAGGGTTGTGTGATGTCACTTCCTCTACTCCTGGCAATTTGGTGAAATGAGGTCCCTAGAGAGGAGGCGAAAGTACTAGGCAGGATATTAGTAGCTGATGATAAGAGAGGTGGAGGAGAAAAATGACATGAAGGTGCCTAGGAAGAAGTCCAGTAAAAGGAGCTGGTTAAAACCCTGGGTTCTTTGGAGGCTCCTTAGCTAGACAAGATGTATGTGGACTACGGTGTTTCCAGCATTGTGAACTTGGATAATGGTCCTCCTTTCAGTGGACAAGAGTTTGTCATGCTTGCTGAACACCTTGGATTTCAGCACAGAATGATCACAGCTGTGTTCCCTGAGCCATTCACACCATAGAACGTTTCATGGCTATCAAGCACACCTTACAAGTATGAACTATTACCAATGGATCATTTATGCAAGCCACATACGCGCTACTGAGAGACTATCAGAATACACCACATAGCACCATGGCAATCTGTCCCTAAAATCTCAAGATTCAAACTTGTCTATCTCAAGCGCCTGGCATGGACCCAGAAGACGCAACAATATGACACGCCCTAAAATGGACGAAACCAAGAAGTAGAAGATGAAGAAGTATCTGCACGCCAGAGGAAAGCTAGAGAACATGACGGTCCGGTGGGGGGGTAGCCCTGATCTTTCCTGAGTGGATCCTGCCTCTATCATTCCCACTCAGACCTACTTCTCTTTTGAATGCCTTGTCTGTAGGCTTTCTCTCTCGCCTACCCATTCTATTACTGTGGTTAGCATCTACCGGCCTCCTGGTCAAATCACCTCATTTCACTCTGAGTGGGCAGACCTCTCCTCCTCCCTCCTGGCCTCTACCACTCAACTCCTCCTCCTAGGTGACCTAAATATACATTTAGACTCTCCTAGCTCCTCCTCTGTACTCTTCCATGACCCCTGCGACTCCCTCTCCCTGTCCAGCCTCCCCTCTGACCCGACTCACTCTGCAGGGCACACACTCAATGTCTTGATCTCCTCTGACCTCCCCCTCTCCAACCCTCTGACCACTCCTCTTTCCTGGAGCGATCACTACCTCCTCTCATCTCTCCCTCTCTTCCCCCCAAGCCAAGCCTACCCCAACACTGCCACCTACCTTCTCCGACATCCGGCCCATGAAGCGTGTGTCAGCTGAGGCATTTGCCACCACTTTCTCCCCCCCCTCCACCTTTGGCTGTCTCTCATCCTGATACAGCCCTGTCTCTGCTCTACTCTTCAATTTCTGATACTCTTGATGCTCTTGCCCCTGTCATGAGGATCCGTTTGAAGTCCAAAGCCAAGTGCAATTCCTGGTATGACTCTGACCTAGCTACACTTAAATGTAAGTGTAGGGCAGCTGAGATTAAATGGAGGACTTCTTGTTCATCCTCTTACAAACTGGCCTGCCGCCTGCTACAAAGGCAATACCGATTCTCTGTCCTTACCAAGAAGAGAGTCCATATTCAAGCTCCTGTCTCTGCGGCATCTAACAACTCAGCCAAACTCTTTAAAATCTGCAAGGAGCTGGCCAACCCTGCTGCAGTCTCTACCCCTCCTGTTGCCTCCCAGGCTCTTTGCAATGCCCTTGCCTCTCACTTAATTTCAAAAACCCAGGACATCCTGTCCACCCTCTCCACCCACACTCCTCCTCTTCCCTCTCCATCTGTGCTTGCTGACCCTCCTTTGGCCACCCTCCCACCATCCTTCTCGTCCTTTCCTCTTTTCACCCCTGACGAGGTTGCTAGACAAGTCTGATCTATGAAAGCCTCTTCAAAACAGGTTCATCCCTGTTCCTCTAAAACCATCAACGGCCACATTGACACCCTCGCTCCGGCCCTTGCTGATTTTTGCAACTACTCCTTTGCCTCTGGACCCTTCCCCTCCCCTCTGAAGCACTCCTTTGTGCATCCTCTTCTCAAGAAACCCACAGCCGATCCTTCTTGTCCAGCTAACCATCGCCCAATTTCCATTACTCCCTTTCTTGGCAAACTCCTGGAAAAGCTGGCCATCTCTCAGCTTAACCTTCATTCCAATTCTGTTGGCTGTCTCCATGACCACCAGTCTGGCTTCAGAGCTGCCAAAAGCACGGAAACTGCTCTCCTAAACATCTGTGAAGATCTGCTCAACAACCTTGACTCTAACATTCCCTCTGTCCTCATCCTCCTCGATCTCTCTTCTGCCTTCGACACGGTCAACCATACCATCCTGCTCAACCGTCTCCGTGAAAGCCTGGATATCGCTGATCAGGCTCTGGCGTGGCTGACCTCTTTCCTCTCAGATTGACCCTCCCAGGTCCAACTTGGGTCCTTCCTTTCATCTATCTTCCTCTCTACCTGTGGTGTTCCCCAGGGGTCTAACCTCTTGCGCTGGTTTTTCAACCAATACCTGGCAACTCTCGCCCACTGCATTGCTATTTTATGCTCAAATTTCCAGTGCTATGCTGACAACACTCAACTCATTTTCAGGCTGCCCTCTGCCACCTCCTCTCCCTCTCTCATATCTGATTGCCTGCCATTCAAGATCGGTGTGCCACCAATGATCTTTGTCTGAATGCCAGCAAGACTGAGATCCTCCTCATCGGCACACCTTCACCATCCTTTCCCCTCACTCTCTGGCATGCCTCCCTTGGGCCCCCTCCTGCCCCCACCTGCGAGGCTAAGAACCTCGGGGTCATCTTTGACTCCACCATTTCCTTCTCTGCCCACATCTCTGAGGTCTCTAAAAAGTCAAATTTCCGACTGCACCTCCTCAGAGGTACTCTGCCTTTCCTCTCCTTCCCCCAGAAGCTCATGGTATCTCAAGCTCTGGTTCTCTCTAGCTTGGACTATTGTGACAGCCTCTATCTAAATCTACCGGCCTCTACTCTCGCCCTCTGCAACTAATCCAGAACAGGACTGCAAGACTTGTCCTTGGCCTCAAGCCCTGGGATTGTATCTCTCCAGCTCTGAAATCTTTCCACTGGCTCCCAGTGGATGCAAGGATTAAATTCAAAACCCTCTGCATTGTCCACAAGGCTTTCTGGGGCCTGGGTCCAAAATACCTTCATCTATCCCTCCGCAAATACCTCCCCTCTCGAGCTCTTTGCTCCTCTACCTCCAACTCACTCAGAGTCAGTCGTTTTTCTAAGAAACGAGCTGGGGTAGATCTCTGTCTTCGGCTGGGGCCTCACTCTGGAACAGCCTCCCTGCCACACTAAAACTTGAGGAGAACCATCTCCGGTTCCAGAAGCACCTCAAGACCTTCCTCTTTTCTTCTGTCTTCGCTCCCCCTCTCCCCTGCTGATCTGTTCTCTCTTGGCACTGTGCACCTGGCCACCCTCTGTCTTTTGGGCCCAGGTACCTGCCCATCCTGCCACCCACCCGCACTGCCTCCGGGCCACCCCTTGCACTGGGGTCTGTATCTGTACCCATACAGCCCCCCCTTTTACTTCCTGCACTTATCATACCTACCCTGTCTGCTGCCTTAAACCTAGCACTTGCAAATTGCTGGCTGCATTACCACTGTTTGTTGCCTTTATTATTTATTTGTTGTTATTTATCTATTTCTCCTCTGCTTCGCACTTTCCACCTCTCCCCCTTCCATGCACTTTTCCCCTCCCCCCTTTCCCATGCACTTGCACATTCTCAATGTCACTGGGCCTAGTAAGATCGCTGTTTTGTTCTCCCCTGTTCTCCTCCCTTGCCTTGTCGCGCTCTGAAACACTTGTGTACGAGCGCGATAGAAATAAAATATCAATCGATGTGGGCAACACAGTGATCATGCGGCAAAAGCAGTCTCAGAAAGAGATGCCTGCTTTCCATCTCAGGCCGCTGCGAGTCACTAAAGTCAAGAATTCCATGATGTTGGCGAAAAACGAAGCATGCTTGATCACTCAGAACTCACCTTTCTTTCAGAAGGTGGGACAGGTCTTCCCCGATGTGTTATCTCAAGGAGAAGACTCTGATGAATGCGGTCCATCCAACAGATTCTCTGATTACATGCACTCTGCAGTGACAGTGAGGTAACAGAATGGCACCTTGGCCGAAGTCCCATCTAAGAGAGTTGTGTGTTGACCCACGAGATGGATCAAAGAGATGGAATAGCTAAAGCATGTATTGTTTTATGTGGAGCGGAGGATGTAGCTTTCCAGTGGTCGAAGGAATGCTAGTCCTATTTCACAGTCAAGGAACTCCTGGACAGGAAACACGTCACCCGTGTTTCCTGCATGTATGCACGAGCGATTGTAATATTGTAATAGAGCAGACGTGTTTTACACATCGTTCCATGCAACCGCGTCTATTTAATATTAAGACATCCTGATGTGAGCGGCCATGCAAAGCTTGACATCATGAAACAGTACACCAAAGGCATCCTGAAATCGCTTATGGGTAATAACAGTGAACATCTGTGGGACTTATACAACACAGTACAACGCTCTTCCTTTGTTTCTTGACTACACACATCGACTTCACTTGATTTTGCTTCGGACAGGCTGAGTTTCTATAAATTTGATTGAAACGATCAGTGAGCGTGCCAGCCCTGAACCGGAAAGGGCACAAAAGAGCAAGCAATTTGAGGCAGCCTCTCAGGGTTAAGTTTTCTTGTACACAGTGTAGTTGGTATTTCATGGGTTCGGGTTTTTCCTAGCATTTTTATTCTAGTCTCATTAATTTACTCAACTGTTCAAAATATGTGAGCTATATTTCATTTTATTTTATCTCGATATGCCTTGACAAATTAAGAAAACATCTGCATGAACGAGTTAAGCAATTTGTGTGTGGTCAGTTAGCAAGGGTGCAGGTCCTTGTGCCCGGGTCAAGAGTTATAATTTCTATTTCGTTCCTGTCATTCATTGTGGTTTCTGGCAAGTCATGTTGTCTCCCCAGGCCTCAGATTGCTCGCCCTTAGCAGTAATTGTTCTTTTTCCCCTCACTGCTTCATAAACTACCATCCGTGAACTATCAATCACTCAGACCTTCAGCAGCAGGAAGGAGAGATAGATGCGGTGCTGCGATTCTTCAAATCATCCAGAGCTGTCTTTTAATGACAATTTGGGCCACAACCTCAACTAGGATCAGCCATTAAGGCAGGCTGTTTCCATACAGTCCTTTTGGGTACCCCGCAAAACTGGAGTCTGGTTCTTATTTCCTCTCTCGCTGTTACATTCTTTTTCTCTTCCCCTTCAACACATATTACTCGTAAATTATATTTTACAACTCCCCTCTCTCTCTCCCTCTCCCTCTCTAAAAAAAAAACTACACACACACACACACACACACACACACCCCCCACACACCCCCTTCTCCCCGTTGGTACTGTAGCATATACGAAGGTTTACTTACTGACAATTATGTGTGCACTAGGCAATGCATACATAAGGTTTTCCACTTACAGAGCATTGGCAATTCTATTGGAATGATTTAATTTTAGCTTTCTGGGATGTGCACTGACAATGTAGCCGGATCTTTAAGTGAGTAGGTAGTTCAGTGCTAAAAGACCTATAATTTAGAGTTCAGAATAACCATATAAATGAGTAATGACATCAGAATTTACCGATATGAAGTATTCTATTTCTAACATCATCACATTGTTTCACGTCATGCTACTCTACGAGAGCTTCTGTTTATTTTGATTCTGTATTGGTTCCTACAGACGTGAACAGTTTCACTCTGCTACCCAATCAAAGGTATCCTTATTAAAAAAGAACCATCTTCATATTCGTGTTCTTGAACCTGATGCAAGGATAATCTCTGTTCCTCTGTGATGCTCTATCTCACCCAAAATCATCACATTGTGCATGAGAAACATTGGTTCACTGGATCAAGGTTTGATTGCCGGGAACAAAAGACCTATTTTGCGGAATCCAGTCTGTGAAGGCATCCCCAGCAAGGCAGGTGTTTTATTCCTGTCCACCTCTCTGCGTCCATTGTTTGGGGTTTTCCCCCAGACCTCTACTCCGTTGTACATCCCTACCCTCCCCCATCCCGCCTACTCCCTCCACTTACCTGATATGGGGCCTCATTCCGAGGCTGGAGGTAAGGGTTAACGGTCACCGTTAGTGGCAACGGTGACCGTTAACACTTACCACCATATTCCGAGTTCCCTTTTGCGGGTTGGCATTTAATGCCTGCTTTTAGCAGGCGTTAAAAATCCAACCCGCAAAGGGACCTTGGAGTAAATTACGGCACCGTAATTTACGGTGCCGTAATTTACTCCTTCCCCATTCCCATTGAGCCCTATGGGGGCAGGAATGGGGATGGGGAACCGGTATGGTGAATGGGGAATTACCGGTCCCTCCAACCTTGGAATGGACCGGAAATTACTCCATTCACCATGCCAGATTTCCATGGAGTAAATAGCTCCATGGTTGCTTACCATGGTGCTCTTTACTCCATGGATAGCGCCAGCCTCGGAATGAGGCCCATGGACTCCTAGTGTCTTCCTCATTGGTGTAAAGCCTATGATACCGTGTACCGTGATACCGGAAGTCACACATACTGTGCTTTTGTGCTAGACCTTTTATTTGGCTTTTGTCTCTTGCCCACAGACTGCAAACAGTTTCACTCTGCTACACAAAGTTAAACTTATTACAAACGAAGCATCTTCATATTCCTGCCCCCGCACCTAATACCAAGATCATTTCTGTTCCTCGCTCATGCCCAATCCCAACCAATAACAATTCCACTCAAGGCCCCACCTCACCTCAATGCCCGCCCTCAACTCAATGCCCATCCCCATCTCGAGTCCCATCCCCAAGCTGGGGCTCATCTTCTGCCCCAAACTCATCATTGTCCCCAGATCCATCTGAGCCTCGAACCTCATCCCCACCTGATACCCATCATAGGTCCAATTGATACTCCAAGGCTGATGTCATTATAATTGAGCTGGTGAACAATGTAAAGCACTGATTCATTCAAAGTATTCAATTGCAGTTAATTTACACTGTATTGCAATTATGGATAATCATAAATAAACTTGGCCTTTGTATATTAATATGGATTAATATAGCACCAACGTATATAATATTGATATTAAGTCACCTCACAACGTCTGTGCAAGCATAAAGCACAATGTAATTTCCTGCACAGAATAATAGATGGCATTTAAATATTTGAAGTGCTGACAAACATTTTAAATCCCCTTATGCTGAGCTAAACTTCTATGACAATATACCGTTTTATTTGTTTGTTTTATTGATTTGTATAGTGCACCAAACCCGAAGGTATCTGGGCGCTTTCCAAAGGATACAAGATAACATAATTGTAGTTACAGAGGAAACAGGCATAGGGTTACAAGTTTAAAAATTGTATTTACAGACAATGCAGGCAAAATATAAAGCACGAAACAGGTATAATACAATATGATACAGCAGTGTACAATTGGTAGTTCTTGGCTTTCGTTAAGCGCTAAAGGAACAGTGTTAAGCAATTGGCAGTAGGTCAAGAGCTGACCTAGCATGTCCATTGGTCCTTCGCCGGAAGCCAACTTATGGTGTTTCTCCTAAAGTTGGGGAAGGAAAGGTCCGATCTCAGGGAGAGTGTGCTGGTGTGCCAGAGCTGAGCTGCCATAATCGGGAAGCTGCTCCCTCCTGCATTTTTTAGTTTGTATCTTGGAACTACCAGGCAGAATGAGTGAGCCGACCTGGTGGGGCGTGATGAAGATTTAGCGACCGTATTCTCTGTAAGGTATAGTGGAGCCGCATGATTGAGACATTTGTGGGTTAGTGAAACTGTGTTAAGCTGGGTTTTGTCTTTGATGGATAGCCATTTATACTGTCTCCTAGTCTCCATGATATGTTCTCTCCTAGATAAGCTTAGAGCAGTTCTAAGTGCATTCTTTGTACTTACTTGCACCTAAGTATAGATCATTGCACTAATCCAGTTTTGAAAGGATGAGGGCTCTCGCTCGCATGATGCAGCTTTCTTTTGAAAGAAAGGGTTTGCAGGCATGTATCAGCTTGCAAATATAAGCTGTTGCAGACCCCGTGGCATTGACTTGTTTACTTAGGTTGAGAGCCCAATCTAGGTAAAAGCCTCGCATTTTGACTTCTTTTAGCACTTTAATGTCATTCCCGTCAATGTTGAATGTGGCGTATTTGTTTGCTGAGTTTATTTACGTGAGCTGAAGCTCCTAGTATCAGGAGCTCAGTTTTATCGTCATTCAGGCAGAGGCCATTGGACGCCATCCATGCCTGAATGATTAGATACATGTTATTCACTAGGGCCAGGTCAGTATCATAGTCTCCTGTGAGGGGTAAGAGTTTCTGGGGTGTCATCTGCATAATTAGTATAGGTGACACCCAGATGGTCAAGATCGTCAAACAATGGGTTTGTGAAAATGTTATACAGTGTTGGTGAAACACAGGAGCCTTGAGGTACTCCACGTGTTATTGGGGTAGGGTCTGCTGCTGCCAAGGGGGAGAAGACTCTCATGGTCCTATTGTTCAGAAATGATTGGATCCATACTTTTGCATCGTCGGAGAAGTAGTCTGCTGAGGAAAGGTGTTTACATAACACTTTGTGGATCACCAAATCAAAAGTGGCGGGTAAATCTAGTGAAAGCAGCAGTGCAGTTTTCCCCTTGTCTTTGAGTTTGTCGAGCTGGGACTTTAGATTAATCATCGCCGGTTCAGTGCCATGTTGTGGCCTAAAGCCCGATTGTCGAATTCCTAAGAGGTGATTGGTTTCTAATTATTCCTGGATCTGGAGTTAGGTCACTTTGTCTAATATCTTTAGTAGGAACGGGACAGTTGTAATCAGCTTATAGTTTGTGGGAATAGTGGGGTCCAGTGATAGTTTTTTTAGGAGGGGTAAGACCCATGACTCTTTTAGGTTACTGGGTACAGAACCGGATGCGAAAGAGGCATTGATTAATTTACAGATGAAGGGTGCCAAGTAACTGGCGGCATCATTAATTATCTGAGCAGGGCAGCTATCGCCCAGGTAATTTGAGGGTTTGAGAGAGGCAATCATTTTTTCTACCTCAAGGATAGTAACTTTGGAGAATTTGAAGTGTTTATAAGGTTTAGAGGAGTAAACCTGGGGTCTATGGTTAGTTCCTATGTTGGGTAGGTTCAATCTTTTGTCTGCATTTTTTTTGGAGGAGGGCAATTTTGTTGTTTAATGCGTTCTGGATGTTAGTACACCAGAGTTAATCCTTCACGCAAAAGTCAGTCAGGGGGATGGGAGCTTCCAATTCTCTAAGGATAACAAAGAGTTCTTTGGTGCTTGAACTTGTTTTGTTAATTCTTTCATTGCAAGTCTCAAGCTTAGTAAGTAGAATCTCTTTTTTGTATTTAGCTGAGATGTTCAGCAGGTTAATTGTATTCTCCACAGTTGGGGAGGTGTTACCAAAGGCCTTCCAATTTCCTTTTTTCAGCCCACAAGGCTTTTAGTTTAGGTGTAAAACATTAGTTCAGGTGAGCTCTAGGTTTGCCTTCATGCATTTTAAGCGGGGCAATGATATCAAGAGCTTTGGTCATTGTAGAGATGTAGACATCTACTAATGTGTCAGGGTCAACGGTGTCCGTCAACGAGTTGAGGATGGGATTACATGAGGTAAAATCCTGTCCACATTAATATTCCGTTTGTTCCAGGTGAGGAGTGGAGGTGCTGTTGAATTAACTTTGGTGGTAGTGGTATTGGCTAGAGGGTGAAGGACAGTAAGTAGTGATCAGTCGAGGATTGACTTGCTATGAAGGTGATAACAGTATCAAAGTTAAGATCAGCTACCCAATATAAAGTTCTGCCTTTTTCATGGGTCGGCAGAGTAACTCTTTGAGTGAGGCCAAGTTTGGTGAGGGCTTTAGACACTGCTAAGGCTTGTTGGTCCTTGGGGTCATTGTAGCCTAGGTTGAATTCCCCTAGCAATAGTATTTGTCAGGAAGATTTAGTACTATAAGATAATATTGTAATTATATCTTCCTCAAAGGCGCCTATGGGCCCTGGAGGTCTATAAATTAAGTGAATGGTTACGGTGCGGAAGCTAGAAATAGGTGCTTTAACAGTGAGTAGTTTGCAGGATGTGGCAGTCTGCGGGAGGGCTACTCTCAGAGCTAAATTGGACTTAGCAATGATGGCAATACCTCCACCTCTGGAGTCAGCTCTGTTAGCTCTTATGATGATGTAGTTGTCTGGTACTGCCAGTAAGAGAGAAGGGCCTGCTGCAGCATGAAGTCATGACTAAGTTATTGCTAGTAAGTGAAGGTTGTCAACCCTAATCAGGTAAGCAATGTCTGTAGCATGCACAACCATTGATCTGGCATTCATTAATGCACCTTTGATGGTTGGTGTATTAATATTAGTCTGATTGGTGCTAAATGTACTCTGGCACACAGTTTTATTATTGGTGTCACTAGTTTTGGAGCTGTGATTATTTCGTGACGCTCTATTGTTATTAGAGGTGTCATTTTTGGAGCTATGGTTATTTCCCATAGTGAGGTGATTTAACTCAACAAAGGTACTGTTCAGTGGCTCAAAAGGTTTAGGCAGTCTGGAGCCAAGACTGGTATTTCTAACCTTGGAGGGGCAGGGTTTGTTGGGTGCAGGTTTAGAGGCGAAATGCTTGGTCCCTTGGATTGTGGTTGGCAAGGGATCAAAGCCTGCACAACTGATATATTCTGTGTTGGCAGACTTTATATATAAATTCAACTTGGGTAGGAATTTATTGGGTTTAATGATCATAGACAGTCCGTCATATTTGAGCGAGGGCAAGAAGGTAGTAGGTTTAATCCCAGGTATTAGACATGTGAGCCTGGACATAGTTAGCTACTGCTGGACTGTAGGTATAGAATTTGTGACTGTGGCCTGTTGGCTAGCCACTGGCAGGGCGCACCTCGTCAGTATCAGCAGGTTGGTAAAGGCATGCATAGTAGAAGTGGTGGGTCACTATGACTTGCTAGGGTGCAGAAATGGGTTCGAGAGTATAATGGAGTCTCGCTAATTAGCAGAAGGGAAATATAAGAAGGTGGCGCTATCCTGGCACAAACGGTTTGAACATCATAAAGCTAGTGGTTTGATTTGGTAATAACACATTTGAGCAGCATGCAACTAGTGGTTTGGTAATAACACATTTGAGCAGCATGAAACTAATATTTTAGTTATAACACATTTGAGCATCATAAAGCTAGTGGTTTGGATTGGTAATAACACATATGAGCAACATGTAATTAGTGGTATGCTAACATCACAGGTACGGTTAACAATATCAGAGTGAAACACACAATGCAGTATATGAGCAAGGAAGTCGGAGTCTCGCTAGGTGGGTGGATAAATGGGGCAACCTCTGCAGTAGTACTATGGCGCGCATAGTGCGATATTAAGCAAACGAATAATGACCATGCAAGGTAGATGGCAGAATACACACACTAGACGATAGCAAACGTGAGACACGCAATTCAAAGTTTCAATTTAGCAGTTGGAACCTTGCTTGGTACGTACTTATATCAGGCATACTTGGCAGTGACATTAAGAGCTACACAGTGCAGTGTATAAATAATAGACCACAGACACGCAGGTCGCGTGGAAAATTAAACGGGCTTACTAGGAGGTAACAAGTTAATGAACGCCGAGCAGTATTTAGAACAATATTATTACAAACGCTCTAGGCCCAGAGCAGTGTAGGCACACCATGTTTGTAGGGGGAGGGTTAGTAAACAGTTATCATGGGGAATGAAACAGGGGAGCTGTAGCAGTATGGGCGCCTAAACGTGAAGGCTAGATTCAGGAAATAGGAGCATCCACACCTCGACGTGGCAACGTTAGTTCTGCCAAAGTTATGTATGGGCCTTGACGGAGGGGCAGCGTTTACCCGTGGGTAGTGGTCACTGGACCGCAATGATCCGAGATCTGTGTGGTGGCGGTTGTAGTAAAGATAGACAGGCAGGTGGTGCATTCAGCAGGTATGGCAGTACAGGGACAGTAGCCAGGCAAAGTGACTGCCTCAGGCGACTGGTGATTCTGGACAGGCCCGGGCAGAGGTGGGCCGGCTTCTAGCCTGCCAGTGAATAGGAATGCCCTAAATGGAAGGCTCCAGCCAATCCAAAGCACAGCCTTGCTGAGGCTAACTGGCTGCAAGGAGGTGGTCGCCTTAGTAAAAAATGGTGGCCATCTTTAGAGTCGGGGCCCTCATGGATTCGCAATACAATGGAACATTAGGGGTTAAAGTGAAGAGTGAATAAAGAATAGAAAGGTGGTGCTGATCAGGTGAAGGGAGTTGTTGGACATTTGCAAGTTAAATAGCACTCAGTCGTTGAACTTTTCAGAAATTCACACTAATTTCTTGCAAAAGCTCCATAAAAGCCCACGGGTTTACCTTAGCAGGGGATGGACTCTTAGATGATTAGGGCACTGCTCGTGCAGTGGGCAGCAAGCTCCTGCTCCAGCTGCTACTTCGGATACTGTGGGGGTTTGGGACAGGAGCCTTCGTAGCTGGGCCTTAGTGGTGGGCCGGCTTCTCTCCTGCCGGTGAATAGGAATGCCCTAAATGGAAGGCTCCAACCAATCCAAAGCACAGCCTTGCTGAGGCTAACTGGCTGCAAGGAGGTGGTCGCCTTAGTAAAACACGGCGGCCATCTTTAGAGTCGGGGCCCTCGTGGATTCGCCACACAATGGAACGTAATGGGTGAAAGCGAAGAGTGGGTAAAGAATAGAAAGGTTCTGCTGATCAGCTGAAGGGAGTTACATATGTTAATAAGTAGACAGTCAGAGCGCCATGTTTATCTATTGCCCTGCTGAACTTTTGTACTCATGAGTGGCAGTCCACCTGCATATTGCCACTAATTTCAAACCACTAAGTTAATTCATTGTTAACATACTAATAACATAATGTTTCTGATACAAACCAACTTCTTATTTAGTAGTTGATTATTACAGTACAGGGATGTACACATATAAAAAAACGGGAAGATGTTTTGTGTCAGAGACAGCAATATCCACAGTTTCCCAGTGGCACATCTGACCATTCTATAAAAGGAATAACATACCAGCAGCAGCATAGCAAGGGGATAGGTCACAGAGCGCCTGTGACCTCATAAAGGTTCCAACCCCATGCCTTCATATGGTCACATAACTCCTTCGTGACTTACAATATCCTTATAAGATGCAGTTGGGTGCACTTTATCGCATACCTAAGATAAGTTTAATAAAATGCCTCAAAGAAATTGTGCAACACAGAAGACCATATGACAGAAAGGCCAATCAGCACAATTAGTCATACAAATAATTGGCACCAACATTTCCCTGAAATATTTGGTCACACATATTGGGGTCACGCAAATTGCTTGCTTTGGGTGGTTCATGTCCCACAAACGTTTAGAGCGCTTCTGGAGATGCACTCAGAAAGCATGGAGATCGATCAGGGGTAAAATAATTGGGACCTGGAAGAGATCCCTATTGCATGTACGTTTGCACTACTGGGTCCTGATGTGCCACTGCATGCCACTGAGGCATGTTACCATTTCTTTTCTTTTTCTAGTGCTCTTATGCTGGCTGGGAAGAGGAAACATGTGCAAAAAATGTGAAAACCTTGTACACCATTATTGGGGTGTTAGCGGTGAAGGTGGGAGCCCATAATTAGCATCGTACTGCTCCAGTGGGGATCGTTTGACTCTCCAGCAGTGACCTGTGCATTAAAGAGTCATCTATCTTTTTGACTGGCATCCATTTAAGTGCGCCAATCATTTTCAGTGCAGTTTGCTCACCCTTATTGCTTATGGGGCATGATTTCCGAAGCGTTTTTCGAAGGGGTTTTCCCATTGAAAATGGCTTTTGTCAGTCAGGCCAGTGGTGTATTGCGAGTCTTCTATACATTAGGGTTTGCAAATTGTGGACATTTCATTTTTACCAATTCCATGAATTTGTGGTCAGAATTCCAAATATTTAATTACATTTTTTTTAAATGCAATCAGTTCATTTGCGGGGAAATACAATCAATAAAATCGGCACATTAAAGCTGTCATCAAAAGTTTACCTCAACCAAGGTAACAAACTGTGGGCCTGATTGACAAACACTTTTACAATGGGATTGCACAATTTTAAAAGTGTTTTGTAAATTAGACCATATATGTCAAAATAAACAGAGAGTTATCCGCTCATTTTCCTGGTAACAAAAAACACAAACTGCAAATTAACTTTTGTTGGAAAACGTACCCTCAAATTGATATTTGCAGGAAAACCAATTTGAAAATGAACTTTGCCTGAAACAAAGCAGCTCATGCAGTTTTGTGTGGAATCAAAATCCAAAAATGTATTTTTTCTGGGAATGAAATATACTGTTTTTTTCGTGGACGATTTCTTGGGCACGTTTCAACTTCCCGGTCCAGTTATTTTATTTAAAAAAAGCATTTTCAATTTTCAATGTCAATACTTTATTTCAGAATTCCAAAAATTACATAAAGGCTGCACATTATCTTTTGCTTGAGAATTCCTCAGTAAACTCAGGGCCTGGTGTACACAAATGTTTTCAAAGGGACTTTACCATGGTAAAACATTTTTGTAAATAAGGCCTCGGGTGGCCTGGTTTTTAGCGTCTTGGGAGGATAGCTCATGGGCAACGTGCTCGCCTTGGAAGCAAGATGACGTGAAGCAACAGGGGTTCGGTCTGTGTTTAGAAACCTCTCAGTATTAAGCACGTTATAAATATCATATCATATCTAAGTGAAGTAAAACTCAAACACTCCTTTCTTTCCTTCAAGTAGGGCCATTTTTTTTTCTGTCTGCCAGAAATGTCTTAATCACTCTTTCCTGCAATTCGGAGGCTTAACTAGTTTTGCTCGAAAATTACTCAATTTCTGCAGTTTTCCACCTCACATCCACGTTGCCCCACTAACTCAGCCATCATTCATTGGTCGGTTTCTCCACAATTCCTCTCTCCTTATTTTAAGTAAACAGATCATCACAAAACCAACAACAACAGTTAACCATAAACTCCCCTTACACAAACACAGAAGTCACAATAACAATATCAAAGCAATTACATTATTTGGTTGCATATGCAGTCGGGAAAATACCTTTGATGGAAAACAAATCTTCAAATTGCTATAAAAGGAAAACAATAATTTATGTGGTTTCTGTCTTGGAGGCATTCGCATTGTTTTGGCAAATTACTTCCCAAAAAACGTTCTGCGGATACATGCTCCAGCTAAACAGATTTGCATGATATATTTGTTATGCAGAAATGTTTTTTTCAAAGCATCAACAAAAACAGGTAAAACAATCTCCAAATTAAACATTTGGTTAGTTTACATCAGTGCACATTTGTTCTGCAAGGAGCTGGCCAATCCTACTGCAGTCTCCATCTCTCCTGCTCCCTGCAAGGCCCTCTGCATGACTGGCCTCTCATTTCACCAGTAAAAATCAGGACATGCTGTCCTCACTTTCCTCTCCCTCTGCCTTTCCCTCTCTCAGGCCCCCTTTAGCCACCTCTCCCTCTCCTCTGCCCTTTTCTTCCTTCTCTCTGACAATACCTGATGTTGTCTCTAGACAAGTCAGATCTATGAAATTGTCATGCAAACAGGTGCTCCCCAGCTCCTCCAGAACCATCAAGGACCACATTGCCACCCTCACACCAGCCTTCGCCGATTTCTGCAATCACTCTGACACCACTGGAGCTTTACCCCCTTTCCTCAAGCACTCCCTTGTGCACCTAAAAAAGCCTTCTGCCAATCTTAGATGCCCATCAAACTATCGTCCAATTTCTATCACTCCGTTCCTGGGTGAATTCTTGGAAAAGCTGGCCATCTCCCAGCTTGCCCTTGACACTGAATCTGTTGGCTTCCTACATGACCATCAGTCTGGCTTCAGAGCAGCCAGAGGGATAGAATCTGCTGTACTGAACACCTGTGAAGATCTGCTCTCTAACCTCGACTCAAGCTCTGCCTCTGTCCTCATCTTCCTTGACATTTCTTCTGCTTTCAACATGGTCAATCATGCCAACCTGATCAAATGACTACAGGCATCATGGATCAGGCTCTGGCTTGGCTGACCGCCTTCTTCCTGGACTGTCCCTCCCAGGTCCAACTTGGGTTCTTTCTCTCCACCACCTCTGTCTCTCTATAAATGTGGTGTCCTTCAGGGCTATATCCTCTCTCCCTGGCTCTTCATTGTCTATCTGATCCTTTGGCTCACCTTAAGTCCACCTTCTATTCTAACTTCCAGTGTTACACAGAGGACACCTAAGTTATCCTTCTGGCTTCCCTCAGCTTCCTGTCCTCCCTCGCTCATTTCTGAATGTCTTTTCTGCGATTCAGGATTTGTGCACCTCCAGCAATCTTTGCCTCAAATCCAGTAAGACTCTGATCCTTCTCATTGGGACCCCTGCAACCACTTTCCCTCTCTCACTCTGGCTGCCCTCCTTGGGCCCTCTACCCTCATCTTCCTGTGAGGCTAAAAGCCTTGGAGTCATCTTCGACTCCACTCTCTCCTTCTCTCGTCACATCACGGACCTTGCCAAAAAGGCTCACTTCCAGTTGCATCTCCTCCGAGGTATACTACCTTTTCTCACTTTCCCACAGGAGCTCACTGTCTTCAGAGCCCTGGTTTTCTCCAGGCTGGACTATTGCAAGAGCCTCAATATGCCTACCTCTACTCTTCGCCCCCTGCAACTTATCCAGAACAGGACTACAAGTCTTATCCTTGGCCTCAAGCCCAGGGGCCACATCTCACCGGCTCTGACATCTCTCCACTGGCTCCTGGTGGCAGTAAGGATCAAGTTCAATACCCCCTGCATCGTCCACAAAGCTTTCTGAGGCTGGGGCCCGCACTATATCCAGCTCTCTCTTCTGAAATACCATCATTCTAGAGCCCTTCGCTCCACTACCTCCATATCTCTGAGGGCCGGGCACTTCTCCATGTAGAGATTGGGGGTAGATCTCTCTCCTCTTTAGGTGCCTCCCTCTTGAACGGCCTCCCTTCCCCACTCAGACTGGAACCGGATCACCTGAATTTTCTGGAAGCAGCTCAAGACCCTCCTTTTCTGCTCTGCCTTCTCTCTCTCGCTCCCTTGCTAACTTACCTGTCTGATGCACTGACTGGTTACTTGGTTCCCACAGAGTCTCACTGGGTAGCAGCCTCCTCCACGACCAGTCTTACTTTTCAATGCCTCCCAGCATACCACACACCTAGGGGCTGTAACTGTAACCCCTACAGCCCCCTGCTTCCTTGCACTTACCCAGAGCTGCATTGCCCTGGCTGCACTTACTCACAGCATACTGCCCTGATGGCACCTCCACCTTTCCTCTCAATTGCACTTCCTCCTCTCCTTTCCACATACACTTCTTGTCTCACTTACACGATCCAACTGACACAAGGCCTAGTAGAATCGTCTTGTCCTCCCCTGTCTTCCCTCTCTTGTCTTGTGGTGCCTAGAAACGCTTGTGTGCAAGCGTATTCTATAGGCTACATCATATCATGCTTGTTAGTATTTTTCCTTCTAATGGGGAACACTTTTGGGTTAGGATGGACAGTGGGTGGGCACACTTCAAATAGTTGTATTGTGATTTTTGTTTGTGTGTGGTGCACCTTGTACTTTCAAAACTAATCTGAAAATTGACTTTTGTTAGAAGTCAAATCTGTAAATGTCATTAATATAATATAACAATACCGTATCAATTGAAGTATGAGCTACAGTTAAATTCCATACTATAGTTTTGAATCAATAGAGGCCTGTACTGATTTATTGTTTTCAGGTTTTGAGAATAATACCTGGTAAAGGTGTTGGCTGATTTGCAGGACCCTCCTGTTTGCTATGATTTGGAGAGGAAGGCAACAGCCATTCTTTTTGGTCATCTTCTAATTTCCATTTCACAAGATGAAGACAGTGAGTCTGCCCCTAAAGACCAGGCCAAAGAAGGTAAATGAAGGAGGTCTCAAGAACCACAGACACTGGTAATTTGTTTGAGGAATATGCTTTGACTGCATATTGGATCATTGTGCATGAAGATGGAGAAGGTGATACCTTGATTGAGAGAGCAAGCTTCATTTTTTGAAAAGTCCTAAACCAACTGCAGTAGCAGGCACAGAAGCAGAACCACACAGCAACACATTTTTGCAATGGATGTTTTGTCCAAGTGATGGCGGTAGACCATCTTCCATATTCTTTTGCACACGGAAAAGGGTTTGGACAAATGGTCCAATGCCTAGCAGAACATATTTCTCCAGGGCTGTTGTGCCTTAGCTTCACAAGGAGGTGTGTGAAAATGTTGGAAAGGCAATACGGCATTGTGAAGTGTACAGCATTCATCTGACAACAAGCATGTGAAGCAGGGGTCAAACTACTGACTGCATATGTATCACTGCACATTGGGACAACTTCAAGACATTGGTCCTCATTACGAGGTGGACGCAAAGGGATACCGGGCACCGTTAAGGACATTGGTGCCGCTAAACCCTTTGCGCCCTATTCCGAGGTCCTTTAGCGGTCCGGCTATGGGCACCTGGTTTTACCAGGCGCCCTTAGCAGGAGCTGCTAAGGGACCAGGGAACAAATAATGGTACTGCAAATTGCGGTACCGTTATTAGCTCCCTCCCCATACCTATTGAGCCCTATGGGGGCTCAAATGGGAATGGGGATTGCCTTTTTCAATGGGGAGTTACCAGTCCCTCCGAGGTCGGAATGGACCGGTAAGTCCCCATTGAACCATGTCGGAGTCGGTACCGGTATTGGAGGCAGCCATGGTGCTAACAGCACCATGGTTGCCTCCAAACTCGGAATGAGGCCCATTGAATGTACCATCAGCACTGCCATACACAGCATTAGCCAAAGTCTACCCATTATTATGTTCAGCATGGAAAAGACTCACAACACTGTCACCGTACTAGTGGCATTTAATACCAAGGTTATGTTATGGATTTGAGAAAGTCCTCCTTTGTGCGCTGGTTTTGTTGCCTTTGACGTTGGTGCACACATTGTGCATCCACTGGCTGCAGGCAGATATGGCTGAGTACCTTGATTTGCTAAATCATCCTCCAGGATTTCAATGATAATTGACAGACCCAGATTTAACTCACACATGAAGTCACTATATGCTGCAACACCTCTTCGAACAACACAAAACCATTAACGATGTGTAATGCAAGACATACTTGAGTAAAGTTCATCCATGTGTTTGTTTCCTCAGCAATGGTGATTAATTCAGACGCTCATACTCATTTGCCATTTGAATATGCCACAGAGACAGTCTGAGGAGGCAGCCACATGATCCCTCACACCATGGGCGTAATTTTAGGGGGGGAGAGGGGTGTTTGTCCCCCCCCAACTTTCATGGCTCACCATTTTGTCCCCATTCATTTGGCTGGGGCACCTTTTCTACAGATGTCATGGCCCCCCAACATTTTCAGTGAAGTTACTCCACTGCCTTACACTTTTGTCCGGCATGATCAGTTGCAGCAAATGGTGCAAGATTTCACACACACTAACAACATAGCAACTTCAACTCTGACAGAGAGCATGTTTGTGTGCATAGACTCATAGATTCCATCCTATAATTATATTATGAACTCACAGGAAAATATGAATGCCATCATTCTGAAAACATGACACAAGTGTGGACTATCTTTTATTGTGCCACATTCAGATGCTGACAAGGACTCATGCCACTGGTGGATCCTAAAACATGTTGTTGAACATGAGCTGGTGAGGTCTCAGCTTGAATCACGCTATGCTAATGGTGCACTTCCCTTTACCTCTACCTCTTTACTCGGCAGTGCCTGCCTCACCAGTACCACACAAGGCAGGAAAGAAAGGAAACATAGTTCGTTCATCGGCTCCTAGTGAGCCCAGTAATCATGCAAACTGAACATTGTTCTTGCAAAAAGTGACACTACCACCAACAATGTCTGTTATAAACAGCCTATCCCAATTTATATGTACATTAGTATGTTTAGAGTCATGGCCATTGTATAATCAACTGGACTAACACCAAACGTAGGACAGCAGATCAGGAGTACATCATGAATGGCAATGTAGAGCTAGCTTTGGACAAATAGTCACTGCTCTACTAGCTTGAGAAAATAGATCAGTGGTTAGAATTGAGCAAACTAGTTACAAACGATTTGAAATGTCCTGAAGCTAGTTCAACTTCGGCTCTTGTCTTCAGTGCAGCTGGGTAGTAAATTATATGCAACAGAAGGACTAATTGGTCTACTGACAATGCTGAGAAATTGAACATCTGTTTAATACATTTAAAAATAAAAACATTGTTTGCCTAAAAATGGTATGTCTCCAGATTTAAATGAACAGTCACAGGATTTAGCTGAGCTGACAGTTGTTGAACTTGCAATAATCTATGTTCATCTCCAAGAAGTATAGGATGAGGAAGGAGGAAATGTCATTGAAGTTGTCTGATACTTTTCTTTGCCTGTTTTGAGAGCTTCGCTGTGCACACTATAAGTATTCATCCAAAGGTTAAGAGTGTCTGCTTCTGCAAAGTTATTTCTGTCATTACATTTTTCACATGTTTGTACTACATCAAAGTAGATTATGAGATCCACATTGAAAAAGTTCAAAAGCATCTTGAAATGGAATTGAACTGGAAAAATCTGATCTTTCAAGTGTAAATATTTGACTTTTGGGAAACTTGTCAACAGCTGAAAGTTTTTCTGATGCCCATTGTCCACGACCGTGCACAATATGTGTTTTCTGTCATGCTATATTGGTCTGTCTCATGGTCTTTGAAAGAAAAATCTCTTTTTATCCAATGACAGCATGCACAGCGTTGGTAGAAGTAGTACTCATCAGCTGTGAAGGCTTGTTCTAAGGCCTGCAAACAAATGTGCAATTAAAATGAAATCTGACTCCCTCACAAAGTCTAAGGAAAAGGAAAGTACATTTTCCAGCCATCTTAACCTGACACATATTCCATGGAAGAATACAATATTAACACACAGCGATATTATTATTCCAATTTTTATACTGTGCCAGCTCATCACCTTAGTAGTCTCTAAGCACAGAAACCTTGTCTGAGTTAAGGTATATTAAGTCTCGACCAGGGACAGCAGGACCTTACTCTGCTTAGTATGCATTGACAATAACATTATTTGATATAAGAAGAGAGATGTGTTGAAATAAGATTTGGTGCAGTGCAGAAGAAGGTATTATAGATAGGTGGTGATTGATGCATTGTGCATGTTTAAATAAAGTCTGGGTGCATGTGCTTGGGCTATTCTAAGTATATTGTTGGCATGATTGACCAGGGTCATCCCAATGGATAGTCCGTGTTTTTTAAAAGGTCTAGGTAAATTGGCTGCCCAAATCAGGAGGACAAACGTCCTAAGTATATGTATTGCGTGAGTGATAATTACACAAAACAGTTATAAAGGGTAAGCAAAGAAGGACGTTAAAAGGAAAGTAAAAGGCGAAATGATGGGGGTGACCCACCTCCAATCTCTTCCAATCCAAGGGCTTGCATATCCAACCACAGGCAGTGCCCTATCCAATCAAGGCTCCCCAAAGCCTCAACCTCTTGCCTGAGCCAGAAGAGGGATGGACCGTGAAGCTGAGATCTTTAGCTATACGAGGTCCATTCTACCTTGAGCCAGGCCCCCTCGCCATCAGCATTAGCCCCTCAACCCTCAAAAACCGCTACCCCATCCTCTCTCTCTCTGTCATGTTGAAATATTAACATTGAGCAACTAGTGATGTCCATAGAGAAGGCGATGTAGAGTAGAAATGTTTAGAATGTCTAGTATCTTTTAGAATACAGTATAATTATATGGGGTCTGTTTGAATTTAAAGTTAATGCCTCTGCAGACTTATAATGGTGAGATTCATATAGATAGGGACATTTGTTTGATTGCTTGATTTTTGGATTTGCTATACATATATATCGTATTGATCTCCATGTTGAAAAGCGAGATACCAAGTATATTTTTCTTATAAAGGAATGTAGATTTATGAATACCACTAGACTGCATATTCTCTGCCCAGAATTGTGGGATAGGATTGTATAAATGGGAATGTAAGACTGGCATGCCACATCTGTGTGACCACATTCAATAAATACCTGAAAACAGCAGTAAATATTTAACAAAAGGAAGCAACAATATGAGATCTTGAAAAACAATCTAAGGTCTCTAATGTCCCTGCAGTACACAGCTGAATAGTTGACTAAATGAAATGATCCTCGACACACACTAGTAAGGTTGATGGTTTCTGTATTTTGATAAAGCTGGATCATATGAAAGCCCCACCGGTCTCTAACTGACCTGGAGCTCTGCCTATCTTCTCATTCCAAGTTATTCACTCTATATTCCATACGTGCATTCCACCTAAGCAGAATGCTACACATCTCGCTTTTCTTCACAAAGCAACACAATTATATTGGGTACAGGATCTGGATGATTTGATGGTACCTTATACAATAGGTAACACACACCATTCCAGAAGTAAACATTCTCTAAGTTAATTGCTGTAACAATTGAAAAACACTAGAGGATGGATGTAAACAAACTGGGAAAACGTGATGCAGCATTACTACACCACAGGAGGAATCTGAAAATGAGACATGAACATTTATGCATCAGATTTGGGTGTAGATGTAGACCTACACCATTTTACAATGGAATTAATCCACATAATCTTTTAAATAGGATGGTTTACCACAGTTCCTAATGGAAAGTTCCCTTCTAATGGGAAGTTCCCTTCTATGAATCTTACAAGTCTGCTTGCTCATAACTTTATCATTCACTTCTCTCTCCTGCAATTATCTAGACTTCCTTATGAATCTGCACACTCTATTAACGTTCGACACTCGTCCATCTGACACTTTCACAGCACTATGTAACCTTTTAATAACCCTCATGGGTTGCAACCACTTCAAACCTCCTTCTACCATATTTTTGGGAAATATTATACGCACCCTATCTCCTTCCTTAGCTATGCATTGTATGGTTGCCTTCCTTATGTCAAAATAGGATTTTTTGCTCATTTGTCTATTAATTATCCTCTTTGTCGGTATCCATATCGATATATCTTTCTGACATGTTCTACCCAACCACCCTGAGTAAACTCTTGTGTTGTGTTTCCTTCCCCTTAACATTTTGATTGGAGATATACCCGTTGTCACATGAGGGATGAATCTGTATTCTACTACAGTATCCTCTCCAGCCTTTTTCCAATCACCTCCTTCTGAAATGGCATCTCTTATACTGTCTTCGATTACTCTACTAAATCTTTCAACTCTCTCTTTGGTTTCAGGTGATACATGGCACTGGTCTTATGTTCAATCCCATTCATCTTCAGATATTCTTTCATTTCATCTGCGACAAATTGTACACCATTATCAGTTATGATGAAGGTGGGATATGCCTCCCTCTTAAAAACACTATCAATGATATGATATGATATGATATGATATTTTATTTATATCACGCTCATACACAGGTGTTTCAGAGCGCGAAACTCAAGAAACTTAATTACATCCTTGGCACACACATTTTGAACACCTTACAATTTCACGCAATGGGAAAGCATGTGAACCAAAACTATACCATATCTACTTATCCCTTGAGACTTCACTGATCCTACTATGTCCAATCCTACTCTTTCCCGGGGAATAGATGGAATAGACATACAAGTCAGGGACTCTACGCTGGTGATGCAACCTTTGGCAGTATCCTCACATATGGCACACTCTGTGATGATTCTTTCTATCTGCAAGTCCATTCCTGGCCACCAATAATCTTGCCTAACCAATTGTTTAGTTTTGGTCATTCCCTGGTAACCTTCATGTGGAACTTCGAGAATTTTTCTATTTACTCCTGTTGGAGGAAGTATATTATCACCCCTCAAAATCATGCCATCTCTTATCAAAGGTTTGTCAAAGACATTCTTAATTGTATCATATTTGATCCCTTTCCTAATCTCAGTGCTTTTCATACCACACTCTAATCTTTCTTTGACATCAATGAGGATGGAATCTACTAACATGGCTTCATGCCATTCATCCTGTGTCACTACTGTTTGATTTATACTCAGGATGTGTTCATCTCTGTCCTCATCGTTAGTTCCATCCTCCACTACATTGGTTAGTCTGGATAAACAGTCCGCTGCCTTATTCTTAATCCCTGGTAGATATTCAATTTCCCAGTTGTAATCCTGTAAACTGGCTAGCCACTTGCGGATTCAAGATGACACCTTATCTAGTTCCTTTGTTGTGAGAAACTCTCTCAGATCTAATGGTAAAATGTACACCCCAAAGGAAATGACAAAATGTCTCTTTTGCCCATTTTATAGTTCTTTCTCTACCATAAAGTAATTCTTCTCTGTGGTTCTCAAAATCCCCAAAATGCAATAATGTATTCCTCTCTCTCACCCTTTTGTGATAAAACCACACCTAACCCATGGTTGCTGGAATCACGGGTTATTATAGTGCTCCTTCTAGAATCAACATGTGTTAATGAGGGACCCTTTGTCAAAGCTAATGTAATCTCTTGGAATTCCTCCTCAAACTGTTCACTCCAATGGAATCCCACACCCTTCTTGGCTAGGTTTCTCATGTGACTGGATTTGCTTGCTAAACCTGGAACTATTTTGGAATAGTATTCTGCCACACCTAGGAAAGATACTATTTTCTCTTTATCAGAGGGACTAGGAAAACTCACGGTATTGTTCACTATATCAGCTTTAGGTTCAATACCCTGTTCAGATATTGTGTGCCCCAAATATTGGATGGAGGTTCAAATATTGGATGGAGGTTTTACTGAATTTACATTTGTCTTTACTCAAGGTTAAACCTGCTTCCATAAAGATATTCAATACTTCACTCAATATCTTATCATGTTCTCCATGATCTTAACCATATACTAATACATCATCTTGGAAGCACAATACACCCTCCATGTCATGAAAAAGTTGATACATGATGCGTTGGAAAACTTCAAAGTGCTCATATCTTTGGCCTCCTTAATGGTACATAACATTTTGGTAATACTGGCTAAGGGATGTCTATACAGTATTACAAATCGATGTACAGACCTTAAGTCAATAAACAGCCCGTATTTACCATTGGGCTTATGTACCACAACTAAAAGGGAGACCCATTCAGCTGCTTCTATTCTTTCAATAAATCATGTTTTTACATGGCTGACAGTTCTTCTTTTACTTCATCCCTAATGGCTAATGGCACACATGGAATTAGGTTTTATTCTAATTTTGTGCATGAATACTTTCAGACTACATAATTCATCTCAACATACAGCATGATGTAATTATACATTACTACCATCTATGGCATATAGAGATTCTTCAGTGTTGGGATCTAGCTTTATCTTAAGCCTTTTTTGATGTGACCAATTTAGAAGTGGATTGCTCCCTTTTTTAGAGACATATACTTTGCCTTTAGCTGTCCTGTCCTTGAATTTCATAATAGCCCAGAACCATCCCTATAAATGAATTCTCTTTCCTCCATAGGCAACTGGCCATATGTCAACTACATTAAGAGAAACAGACCCTTGTAGTTTTTTCTCGAAAATATGTTTGGGCAACAAGGTGTATTTTGCCCCTGAGTCTATGTCGAGTTTCATCCCTTAAAGCTCGATGGTGGCCATGGGTTTCTCGGTGTCAGTGTCAACATCCTGAACAGTGGCAACTTCATCTGAGGTAAAGTCAACGATAAGAGTGCAGTCTTCCATGTCCTCACATGGTTTGTCTAGACACGCTATGTTTTCACTCTTGGTTCTACAACATGAAGTAAGATGCCCACATATATTGCATCTTTTGCAAAGGGCTTTGATTGCTGGGCATTTGTCACTGCTTGCAAAGTGAGAGGGACTGTCACAACGAAAACATCTTTTCTTATCGGATTCTTGTTTTCTACCTCTGTTTTTTATGCACATCTTCTTCCCATTTTCTTTCCTAAAATTCTGTCTCTTGTCATATTTCTTTGTCTGTACAGTAGATATCTCCATAACTTGTTCTTCTGGTTGCTTCTCATCTTGTTCAATCCTTTTCTCCAATTCCTTGACACATTTGTGGGTATGCTCTACTTCCTTTGCTACTCTTATAACTTTGCCAATGGTGGGATTGCTTCAGGCCCATAGTGCTTCTCTTACTTTTTCATTGCAGCACTCAAGCATAAATTGATCACGTAGCCTCTCATTTAACATGCAACCAAATTTGCATGAAGCTGCTAGTGTAATCAATGCTATACATTGATAGGTGGAGCTGTACATGTTGACTTGGCAAAACCTAACAGGGCAGTTCTGTACATGTTCCACAGTGTTATGCCAGGTACAGGCTTGGACTGGCCTATAGGGCAATAGGGCAATGCCCAAACCCAAAACGCAAAATGCTATTGTGGACCGTTTTTTTTGGGTCAAAGTGGCCCACTTTTTTGGCCCATGCGTGCCAGTTTGCTAATTTACTTCACCATGTGGCTAGTAGTTTTGACCAGTGTTAATGAATATATATTCTTTAAAATACACAGTTTGCATCGCATTTGATCCAAAATCTCCCTATTACTCAAACAGTCTTCCACAAAAAGAATACACTGCCTTTTGTAATTGTCAGACACTTTTTCATTGATGTCCGAGACAATTTTATGCCCCAGTCCGACCCTGGCCATTTAAAATTGTTGCATTGCAGCAAGTGCAGCCAACTCTCAATAGTTGTGTGTTGGAACTGTGTAAGGTGATGAAACCTCCTACACCCCAGTTTATTTTGTTTGACAAATGACCAGGAAGAACACATGCTTTTGCTTCCATATTAAGCAATTTCACAGATTTCACACATTTTTTTCCTAAGCATGACACTTTTAAATTAATGAAATGTTATCTGTTGTGTCATAGCAAAGAAAAACATGCCCCAAAATATCCGTAGTAACTGAACAAAAAAGCTTAACAAACATTACCCTCCCGCATATCCCCCCGCCCAAGTGCTGAAAAACTGCAACCACTTAGGACTCTACAGAGGAGCTATTTACAGAACAGATCAGTACCCGTGTTCCCTGTCAACCATAGAAAGCAGAACCTCTTTGAAAGGCAGCCATGATCCATTCCTTCGTGTCCCAATCATGGGTTCCAGGTGATCCAGCCTTTGTTCTAGGGCAATGTTGGAGGTAAGGGCTTTAACCTAGTCACATATAGTTTACCTATGTTCCTGCTGGCTTGCCCAGAACAGTATGGCAGGTTTGTTCCTTGCCTCAAAATAGCTGCAGCATGAAGCTTGGGTTGCTGTAATCATGTGTTGATTACCTACTGATGAAATACATACATCAAATATAAAATAGGAATAATAAATATATGACACAACTCCAACATGTTTACTCAGTAATCCCTTGGTTTGCCCCTTTTTAATACTAGCTATATCACAAATGCACTCTTGTATTTATTTTTATGTTTGATAAACCCTCTTTAACCTTTACTGAAATAGTCAACAGCCATTTGATCAGTAGTTGAACACCTATTTAAAAGCCTCCTTCTTTTATGGTTAACTCCCCTTAGTTAATATTTAATTTTCTTGTATTTGAATAGCACATCCTGCCATAGTTTATGGCATTGAAGCGCTTTGCCTGTCAGATGGGCAAATGAGGCGTATGATTGAACATTCAGTAGTGGTAGGAAAAAACAAAGTCGGGTAGATACTAGGGGTGAGGGCGATGTATAGATAAAATGCACAGGAAGGCATGAGAAGGAAAAGGTGAAAGAGCAATGTGCATAATTGGACCGAATGTGTCATGGGACACACCTGTATTCCACAGTGCACAGCACCAAGAGGAGATATAGCTGGAGAGGAGGTGTTTGTTGCACCAGAGAGTATGTCTGGAATGTACTCGTTGCATGGTGAGCCAGGGCATATTGAAGCAAGGTCAAATGTAAGTCAAAGTTGCATTTCTGGATATGTCTTGTAGGCCCCCCCATGTGCCTGATCCCAGTGGAACCTCCAGGAGCAGGAGATCAACTAGAGGCAGCTCTTAAATTTGTTTTAGCTTAAGCCTTCTACTTAATGGCAATTAGCATGTCATAAGGCCTTTCGCTTTCAGACCCAAACGAACTAAAGGCCAGACTGCACTAGGAACATCTTCAACATTTCCCCCAATAGGTTGCCACTAGTCTGTATGAATTCAAAGAAAGAAAAGGCATCCTTACCATCACATTTTATTTTATTTGCCTCCCGTATCCATTGAAACGACAGCTATGTGGTGTGTATAACTCCGTTGACATTAGCCTTGACAAATGCCCAGCAATAGTACGTAATCCAATAAGTACAAATACCAAAATGTATAGAGCATCTAAAACAAATCTACACTATATGCATAAGAAAAAAGTATGTTTGTTTATATAGAGTTTTCTTGGTGGCAACTGCTATTGCGATTGTAATTGTATAACGTGGTAGGATGCATACTACACCCAATAGCATGGCACTACTCTCAAAACACAATTATTGGATGCATTTTAGTTGAATTTTACATTTGCCTCAAGCCAGAGCTAACCAGAAACAATATGCACGATAGAATCAACGAATGGGTGGCTAGTGGAAAAAAAACAAGAAAAAAAAACTTTACGGCATGTTTTACTGTGCACAAATATACAAGTGTTATGAAAGGCGTTATCCACCTCACTCTCATTGGTTTGTTTCATGGGCAGAAAACAATGTAGGTCAAAGTCTCCAAACCAACTCCAATAAAAGCATAATCAAACAAAAGCGTGTCCTCTTGTGGGCTACTGTTTTAAGAGGAAGTACTACTAATCTACGTTTGACTTAAATCACTCATAATGATTTGGGGGTCCCTATTTCGAAAAAAAAAGATTTGGCCCACTATTGTTCCTCTACCCATTAGTAAGCGGCCCCTTGCAATGTTTCCTCATTGTATCTATATACTGTTAGCCATCGCAGTAACAATCATTCACACAAACGAATGAGGATTTCTCACAGAGAGAGGGAAAGTAACACACTGGGGAAAATAATATTCAGCAAGGTCAGCCTAACTTGCATAACCAGGGTAAATAAAGCGACTGGGCAAGACCAAGAATATCCTTCAGGTGAGTACTAAAAATATTTAAAGAGCGTATTTTCCACAATAGTACCCAACACAGGACTGGTTTCGAAGGCACCACATTCCGGATATCCTTTCACTCTAGTCCATCCTTTGGAAAAGGCTAGAGTATTTCTGCTGAGTGGTAAAATGTATTTTCAACCATGTCAATAGAGGGACTGTTTCCGTAGCCCATACCATTGCTCGCCATGCGAAGAGACGCACACTGTAAGGATGGGCTACTATACACATTCAGATAAATCACTCTTGGTTCATATGAATGGGGAAAAAAACATCTTTGGATTGAAATACAGGTCTGTTATATGAAACAACACTTCAGGTAAAATCTAGGAACCAAGATACCAGCACCCCCATGTCTATTTTCCAGATAACGGAAACCAATAAGATGAACATAGCTGAGAAATGTTTTAATGCCATGTGCTGCATTGATTTGAAAGGAATGAGAACAAGGGTACTGAAAACTCAAGGAAGATCATAAGGGCTTGCGCAAAAGTCAAGCCCGGGAATTAGTTCATAAAATCAATTCCTCCAAGGCTCCAATTCTGGTTACACCAATACAAAAAAACCCTGAGGGGCGTATTTGCAACAACAAATGCCTTCAAAGATGACGGCACCAAATTTCAGTAAAAATCCTCTCTCACAAATTGATGATCCTGAATGGGATCACACAGGAAAAGATGGCATCCTCTCAAGGAATGGTACTCCTTCAGCAGATCTCAGCATTGAATCATCAAACTGAGAATGATAGCTTTAGGCATGAATATTAATAGCTCACTTATTACAGCAAAGCTCTACATTGCACTTGCTGTGCGAGCACTGCCTACACGTCGGTAGCAAGACATTAAAGACAGACTATCACTGTTCATGGCAGTGGACACCATGGAAGGGGAATAGCTCAGAAGGTGCCCAGGAACCCACGAAAGCACCTTACTTCCATTGTAGCCTCCAGTAGCCCCACACTCCATAGTGAAGTATGACATGTTATGACATTGTGATTCCCTTGACTATGCATAACAGAAGAAAAAAACACCAGCATCCAATATCAATGACTAAAATTAATAATACTAATCATCGGTTCAGCTGTCTCAAGTGACATCAGCACAGAACACGTACAAAAGTCCAACCAGTAGGGTCCGAGGTATAGAACACCAACACCACAAACCAACAGGCTGTTTACCAGATAAGATATTTGGGCAAATCTCAACAAGACCTTTCAAACGGAATCAGACTAATTACTTTTGTAAACGTGTAACCAGTCAGTACAAAATGCCTCAGCCCTGGAATATTGGCAGGCGGGCTTATTGGGGTCGATCTGCCTGCAACCATTTTTCCTAAAGCCAGTACAGAAAGAAACCTGACAACAGGGCCAAATCAATACACTAAAACATTGGATGAACTATCTGTTCTCTCTCACCTAGCCAACTGCCCATCCTATCCTATTCCCATCCACATCTATCTCCACCTTATAGTGTCTGCAAGAAACCTGCACCGACAGCAGCAAACTGCCTCCTTGCATGCCACACTAAAGGAGCAACACCAGGACTCACCTCCACAATCCTTTCATGCCCTCTATGCCAGCAGCTAACCACGTTGATGCAGAGTGACCAACGGACTAATATTGCACTATTTGGAAGAAGCACACACCCAAGATTCCTTTTCAGACCACTTACCAGGGAGAATCACTGAATTGATCTGCAGTTACCTCTGCCCGGCAAGCATCAACATTACAGGTTTTGCACTTGCCTTTTCCCTTCATCCCACCAACAACCCCACCCTGACCTCTTTTTTTGCAGTCATATGCAGCGGCACCCCCAATATGGCTGGGGTAAGGTATACAAGACCACTTTACATTGCTTAACATAATGATCATAATATCATGTTTTTGTACAGCACTTTATGCCAGATTTCACATGAATTTAAGTATGTAACATTGTGTTTTATTATTGTCCAATTCTCATGGTACACAATGGTTAACCTAAGAAGGATGATGTGCTTTATTGGCACTGCTGGGATTCACACCTCTTTCCTGTGCACTAAACACAGATGAATGACACGATCACTTGTTTAACTATCATCCTACCCTTTGGTAGAATTTCAAGTAAGTAAAATATATGTTGGTTAACACAGTTCATCAGAGCTACTGTGTCCATCTGCATGAAAATAAATTACTAATACAGGTGAAGAAGGGACACATTTACCAACAGAACAAATGCAGCCCTCCCTGTTAATTTTCACAATGTGTTCCCATAGTGACAAGTAGCCATTGTTGACAGCACAACCTACCATGCTGGATGCATCATCTCAGGAGGAGTCAACGTTTTGTAAGTGACTTCAATGCAGCACTCCAACTAAGTCAATGCTAGTCTGGGATGCCCAATGGAAGCCCTTATTTATATATTTCTATGTCAAAGTTCTTTAAATCTGGATGATGAACCCTTATGTAACACCCCTCTCTTTGAATCCCCCTGACCTCACTGAGCCAAGAAGTAGGTTTGTTTTTCAAATTAAAATGTTTATTTGAAGAATTAAACAATATATATATCACACTTTCATGAACAAAATAATATCCGCATAGCACACTTATGGACATGGGCGGAATCAACAAAGGGTAATATTACAAAATCAACAATCTCTTTAATGACTTAGGAGTATGAATATGGAGGATACGGTAGCAGAGAATACTTTATGTGATTCCAGGAAATGCAACAATGGGAAATAATGCAACACAGAAATAGACTCGATATGATTTCAATCAAAAGATAATATGGTCACTTTTTCCCCTGTGACTACTCACTCCCCCCTATGCAATATGAAGAGATGGAAATGAGGGCACACAGGTTTCAGGGATACAATCAAGAAGGCAGTTCAATTCCAGTTCCCCCAGCAAGCTTAGAGAAACAGGTATGATTTTAAAACAGGCAAAAATACTTTTGAATGTGATTGCAGTGAAAGTGAAAATTGCTAAATTGATTTTAATTCACTAAAGGCGATTCAGCACTACTGAGAATTACTTTAGATTGGTTCAGGTCAACATTAGCAATGATTCATGAATGATTATCAAATTGAAAACGAAATTCAGCAGTTGCAAACAAGAAAGAGCTATTCGGACAGGTGTTGAAATTGGGCTAAATTGCAATTTGCGGCACTTTTTCTGTGGGGGTAAAGCGCAATTACAGAGAAACGTTAAGTAATTGGAATGTCATAAGTGGGTTTGTTGGAAAGCTTAGGATCTTAGCTTTAAAATGACAGTTAATTATCACATATAGGACGTGTGGTTCAAAAGTTACGGAGGTTTTTGTGAAGGTAGATTTTTCAGAAATAGAATCAAGATTTCAGAAATGAAAGATGCGCTTTACAGATTTGAAATCAACTGGATGGACACAAGATTCTATAATGCAGTTCTGAACAGGTTGAAATGGATGGAAGAGGATTACGTTAAAGAGCTTGGTTAAGGACAGTTCTAGTCTAGATACTCACTCCTAGGCCTTGGAATGGAATGCGCCTTGTCAAAGATTTGGTCAAGGGTTTGGCTTCACTCGCCACCAGACAGGTCTCAGGCACTCTGTGTGCGTTCAGCACTGCACAACGGTCTGCGGCCTCTTGAACTGGATCTGACGGATCTGGATTACAGCTCTGCTTTCTGGGTCTGCATCTGGGTTCTAGCACTGGGTTCTTAGCTAGAAGCAAACAGCACAGCCCGACTGTTGAAGGTGAGAATCAGGTTCTGCAGGCCTGCTGAGAAGAGTTCAGCTTTTGGTATTGGGCCTTTCTGCTTCAAAGTTCTGGAGTCTGGATTATAAGTTCTGGCCTCTGGATCTATCTGGATTCTGGAGTCTTCTGGCAGAGTGCTTCGCAAGAAATCGGTGGAAGAGTGGAAAGAGTGTGTTTCTCATCTGTCCTAGCAGTCCTTATTTATGTGTTTCCAAAGTGGGTGGGTAGGCTGATTCTCTATGCCCAACCCTCTAAGGATTTGATAGGTTAGAGAATTCCCTGTCCCCTGACTGGAGAAAGGATCAGCCTGTCAGAATGAGTCAGAGTGATGCTGTGTTTATGGCTTAACTGAAATCCCTCCCCTTTGCTTTTCCATAGAAAATCTATTTTTCCCAAAAAACATATTTCCCAGATACACAAGTTGTTTATAATAGATATACACATCACAGATTAATTAAGGCATGTCTCTGTTCAAGTCCTATGTTCCTGCGAGCTTGGGTTCAGAAATGACCATTTATTCATGCTTTTGGTGGGTTTCCTAATATTGGTTCTGCACCAAATTTTACACAGGCATACATACACTCTCTGAGCATATTACTGTACATTTTTATGTTTCTAGCATAAACACTGTATCTACAATATGAATACATTCCGGGGTTTAGTCTCAGAACATCACACAGCATCCAGCTGTGAGCGAATTTTTCATTTTAATCCTCTCAAAGTTTTACCTTTTTGTCAGCTTGGTACACTTTGTTATAAGCCATTTTATAAAACATATATTTGCTGGGCTATCTGAATCCACAATGGTTTGTCTCCGCCTCCCGGATCTGGCTACCTCAGAGGTCACATGCCCTGTCTCTCCCAGAGCAGTTGTTGACCAGTTACACCCAAATCAGCATATTCCTATTCTTCCCAAAGCCCCCATTGTTCCTTCCTCCAGGCTGCAGAGAAAATCTCCTCCTCTCCTTATTTACATGTCAATGCGATATCCTCTCCTGTTGGTGGGAAGGCACAAGGTGTGAAGGTTTCTCATGAAAAGAAGGCCTCTTGAAGTTTTAACTAAATCAGGTTACCTTCTGGTCAATTGCAACATAGTTCCTTGTAAAAAAAATACATTTATAAACTTACAATAAGCAACATATCTTTAAATCAAGTCTTTTTCAACAATGACATCACTGTGTGGCATCCTATATGGCATTTTGGTGGACTTCTCTTCTTTGGCATAGTTTGGGGTTCCATGTTCAACTTTACCCAAAATAGTTTTAAAACACCGGCTTTCTGGTAGAGGTGAGCAACGGTACTACACCCATTTTTGACTGCTATCTTTCCATCAGTATCCTTAAAATAGGATTTTGTTCCGAGAACATATGATTTTTTTTACATTGTATTTGTGTGGATTCTTGCAGTAAATGATGTGGAACGCCCAACAAGAGGTTGGATCTTTTAGGGTGGTTTGTGATTTTAGCACTTTGACAATCAAGAAAACAGATTTTTGAAACTAGCTCTGTGAGTCTCATCTCCTATGATTGTACTTTATAATAATAAGAGAGACAATACTAGGTTGAATAGGACACAAGTGACAACCCCATGAGGACAGAATTAACACCCTTACCCAATTCCACCCTACAACCTCACCCAGCTCATGAACGCTACCAAGTGCCAATTATGAATGTTAGACGTTGCCACTTTGGACAGAGCTATGGACGTTGGCATGCACAGAGCCCGGACAAAGCTGTGAATGATGGCAGATGCCACGCCTAGATGTAGCTACGAGTGTTGGCATGGACCGCACTTGGATCACACGGTTGTGAGCGATAGCCTGCCTGAGCAACTGGGTAGGATTGTGAATGCCGACCATTGCCACATCTGGCTAGAGTAGCGGTTGTTGAGCAAAGGCAAGTCTGGACTGCATTGGGAATGCTACCAAGGCCAGACTAGGAGGAAATCACAAATACCAGCTGCCTGCACACATAGGCAGGTCCCAGTGGTGGGCAGGGGTGACTTTAGGCACAATTGTTAACATTGGTGAGCCTCATTTATGGAAGGGATAATGAATATCGGCTGGTGCCAAAGCTAGACATGCAGTGAAGTTTGCACGCCACACCTAGAAGAACGTGGAAATTCACCACATCGCTTATAGACAACAATGCCAATAACCAATCCACTAACAATTTCACCCCTCCGCCTACACCTCTCAAACTCTAACTAGACACAAACACAACCCTATACCACAGCAAACTGCACAAATGTCACTACACCACAACAACAAAACAAACCTTCCATAGACTCACACAACAGCACACAATGTCGACCGACCAGAAAACACCCCAAGCCTAGCGAACGGTGTTAACCCTGTTGAGGCTGCCAACAGCACATCACTGCTCTCTTGCACTTTTCCTGGATACTCCTACTAACCCACCCTCCTCCCCTTTCCCATTTCAGAGCCGCCAGAGCACCAAGGGAAAATTCCGGTGGTGTAGTGCGCGGTACAAATATCCTTTAACATTAACATTAACATTAACCACTACAGAGGAAAGTAATATGTTGACAAAGATTGGAAATTATGACTGGAAACCCTGCTAGTTTGGATGTCACAAACTCAATGAATGACTAATCAATCGCCTCTAAATAAATATTGCCTGGTGGTTGACAAAGAAACATGCTGCCAGATTCGATGTAATTTCCACTTTTAGTATGCCAGGTGTCACTGATAATGTCCAAACACATGATCTATTGTGTTGGCAACCAGATTCTCTGGAAGAAATTAAGGTCAGACGAAATTAATTGGGGGTTTTGGTAATCTGTTGACTACACGAGTCAGTGAAGCTGTGACAAGGTTTGGAAAAAAAATATTATTGAACAGAATATTGCACACCACACCTATAGCCTTAAGGAAATTTGCAAAAGAGGGAACTATATATGGAAATCATCAATTATATGTGCCCCATAATGATTTAGCTCACAATAATTGCTAAGTTGTTTTCGAACACCCACAGGGGTTAATTGCAAAACATTTGAAAATACAGTGTTTCATGTAGACTGAAAAACTGAAGAACATCTGATAGGATGTGTGCATAGAAGTATACAAGTGTATATGTTAAGGACACATGGACACAAGAAGCTCAGATGGCACTCTCCAAGGAGTGATTGTGTGTAGAGTATCCTGAGGTGTATTGTTCTGAGATGGTCATTTCACCTCAATATTCTATCAAATGCTGTACGCAATCAGCTGCCTTCTAGAAAAAAAGGGCAACACTGAAAACACCCTTGTCACCATTCATTCTGGGTGACCTGAACAGTGATCTCCTTGCACTGAGACAACGCATATATTGCCGGATTCACAAAGAGTTGCAGTGGATCAAATAAAGATACAATATTGGCATCTCAGGTGTATTTTATTCCTGATATCTTAAGCCTTATTCACAAAGCCTAAAACTGGAGCAAGTCGGTTACTGCACAGAGCATTTTGAGATGTTCATGGGGAAATGTGATTCACAAAGATTTGCTTAAGGGCATCTCAGAGATTCTCTAGGCAGCTCCACATTTGCTCTAGTTGTATGCTTTCTGTATCAGGTATAAGGTTGTATGAGCAAATCTGAGATGGTCAGGACCTTTTCTGATGTGGTCAAGTGCAAATCTGAATTGAGTCCAAAGTGTCTGCCATGCATTTCACTACATCAGAGTCTCAGGGGCTGATTCATGGAACAAATGTGCGCCAAAAATCTTGGCGCAATCTGGCGCAATTCATGGAAGTCCCTGCGTGTATTTTCCTCGGGATGTGCGCCAAACCCGTGTGTGGTGCACACGGGCCACACGTCATTGCAACATCCCGAATGCCGTGCGCGATGCGCACAGGGAAAGCGCACACCATCCGCGCACACACCAAAAAGGGGGCGGGACACGAAGCGGAACACGCGGAATGGGGAACAAAGCATGAAAAAGAAGGTGTAACTGGGGAAGTACTGTAGGGAAATACACGGATCGCCCACACGCACACGAACAACCCGTATTCATGGATTTGAATACGAGAAACCCGCGCACAGCAAAAGACGCACATAGGCATCAACACGTCCGCCACACAAAGGCAGGCAGAAGCGTCCCCGCGCGCAAACAACAAACACGTATATACAGCTACGATGAATGCCCCATTTGTCGCAGCACTGATCGTGGGACACTGCAGGAAGAGGAGAATAGCCAGGGCCCACATTTTTATTCCCCAGACCAGCCTTTTTGGGATGCCTGACGACCACATCTATGGCAGGTATAGGTTTCCACCTTGTATCTTCCTAGACCTCGTCAGGGAGAGGGAAGAAGAACTTACATCCCCGACCCTGTGCTCCCAAGCATTGAGCCCCTTGGAGAAGGTGCTCAATGTCCTGCATTTTTTGGCCACTGGGTCATTTCAGCGGAGAGAACAAATGCATGGGCACATGGATGCATGTCACAAACAGACAAATACCCAAACCCTAATAATCACAACTATTATCACTTCCCCAAGGGACAGTGCCTACCCACTGAGCAACCACATGATGACGCCAATCCGGAACCCCACGACACCACCCCTGGTAAAATACAATGATGCCCATATTGCAACCAGGGACATAGTGGAGCACACATTCGGAGTTCTCAAGTCACGCTTCCGCTCCCTTGACCGCTCTGGGGCCAACTACTATATGCACCCCAGTAGTGTGCAGGATCATTGTGGCAGCATGTGTCCTGCACAATGTTGCAACACGGAGGGAGGTACCGGTGGATATGGTGGTGCCTCCACATCCCCAACCACAGGCACGGCGGCTGCCCATGGGAGGGGACAGGGCATGTGGTGAGGCAGCCCGGACCCAGCTTGTGGCCACATTCTTCACCTAAACTCCCACCCCTGCGGAGTGCAAACAGGCCTGGCACATACCAGGTGACAATCGATGATGACAAAGAGACAGTCAACTGTCACAACCTTACCACCCTGACAATGTTGACACGGAAGTGCTACATTGTGTGCATCCCTAGCTACTTAAACATAACCAATCCTGTGTGACCAAAAGGAACACATGCAAGGTGTGTATCACACGCCCCTGCAAAACAGGCCATCACAATCCCTGGTATGTCACCCAAACCACATCACACTTGTCTGCCACACCATGACATGGCATGCAATAGCAAAAGGCCAACACATGACCAATAAGATATGAAGTGACATGTCATAAATGAAAACTGGCATGATACAATGATGCCTGACATGGAATCAGATGAAATGACTGACCAACAACCTCCCACACATATCAAGTCAGACACAAATGCTTTCCACCAGTCGTAGCATGAACACAACACTGAATGCCCGTTCACCTGCACATTGGGCATGGCAAAATCCCGACTCCCAAACCCATGTGCTGTGTGTGTCTTCTGCAACACACTGCTCAGCACCCAGCACTTTAAGCAGCCATTGTGTTGCAGATACACCCTGAGAATCACATGAAAATGACTAATCAATTCTATAACCAAATGACACATGTACAGGATACCCACATGGTAATAGATCATGTGCTGCAGGGACACAGCGGGCCTGAGAATGCAATCTGTGTGCGCCTGTGGCCATGGAAGGGTGGTTGCACGTGTGGTGGATCATTGTGCAACTGTGTGTGTCATTAGTGACATGCACTTAATATATGCATGTGAAATCAAGTGACCCTCAGTGTCCTGTACACATCACATGTGAACATTGCCCATGTGAACACCCCAGCATGTCAAACCACACCAATCCCCTGACACCTGAAAAGTAAACACAACACAGGAAGAGGCATTGACCAGCACAACACATCATGTAGATAGTACCCCACAATTACAATGTCAGAGTGCCCAAAACACTTTATCCCAAGCCAACTGTCCAACAACAAAAGGCCCTCCCTCATTTACACATCACTGTGACCTTCTGAACAACTGTCTCTGGGGTATATAGCCTTCTTCCTTCATGTCTACCTGTCTACAGGATCACCCTACCCCTTGGTCTCCATGTTCCAGCTTGCGTGTAAATAGGGTCCAGCCCCCTCAGTGGCCACCTTGACTGGTAAAAAATCAAATCGCAGAGAACTCCAAGGAGCCAAACCCACAAACCAGGGAAACAGCCTGTAGGCACCAAAAAACCCTGGAAGTGTCTCCAGTAGATGACTTGAAGTAGCAGCAAATTTCAAAGCACATGTACAAACACAATGATAGAACAACCAAGGTAGCACAGTTGAACAATGGTCCAACAGGATGGGTACCATTTACGGTACATAACATACAATGAGGATGCAACAACTGATGGGTAGTGTCACAGCTCCGGTGTCCAGGCGCAGGAGTGGCACGAACCAACCACCCCCTCCGTGGTCTGGGCGCCTGCAAGGTCAAACTTACACAGGCCTCTGAGGCCCCAGCGGTGAAGGAGGGTCAGGGATATGTGGTTTGGACAGGCATTGGTATTCAGGATAACCGGAAAGAGGGGCAGGAGAGGGGAGGTGGATTTGCAAGGGAAAGTAGGCAAAATACAACTATTCACAAAAACACATACTCAATTTGAGAAAACATGTTCATCATGCACATTGTACCAAATGAGTAAAATGCAAGCCAAAGAGAGACTTATCTCTGGCATGAGTGCTGGCCTCCTGCCTGCACACTCTCAGGTCCAGTAACAGGAGCAGTTCAATGCTGCAAAGAGAGCGTGAGTTACTAATCTGAAAGTGTGTTTACAACACACACACACAACACCATCCATGCCCCAAAGTAAGTGATCCCTCCACAAACAAACACCCTTGTCTGCTGCTTTGTACCCATACGTTAGCTTGGCCCACTGATGGTTCATACACTGTCAATGCAGTTAGGCAGGCGCATGTGGCCGCGTGGGAAATGGAAGACCAATGCGTCAAGAATCACACTTGATACAATGGTCCCTGGGTGAGCTGCTTGTTGCGCATAGCAAGGTGCAACTTCAGTACAAGTTGTGTTCTGGCAGCCACAGATTTCAATAGGTAGTGCACGTGGCAATTTGCACATGCAAATAACATGCACTGCCCACGAGTCTTTGCCTTGCTGGGTGCCCCTGTGCGCTGCATCAGTTTCTGGCTAGGAATGCGACTACCCTTATAACTCTGCTTCAATGGAGCAGGGGGTACTCGAGGATAAGTTTGATGGCCCCTGCGTGTGCCCCTGACAATTTGTAAAGCCACTTGGCATTTGACTCTCAACGCATGTCAGCTGTACTGTGTGCTTCTCCAACAATTCCTGGCAAAGCTCCCCAGCACTGGTGCTACTTAGCATGCATGTGCAAGTGGCCTGGTGGAAGGTTGGCTGCGGGGTGGGCCCTTGTGCTGCTCACCTTGCCTGGAGCTCCTGGAAACACGTCTGCTTCTGTCAGACGTCTGAGCACAAGCCCTGTGCTTCTGCTAGCGCACACATCCACATGTCTGCACCACCGAACGTGGCCAGTTTTCTGGATTACTCCTCCCTGTGTCTGCTGGCAAAGGTAGTCAGGAGGCTCATCTCCCTGCAGAAAGGGCATAAAATAAATGAACAAGGCTGGAAAGTTCCCTGTGTGTGTGTCTTCATGCTGGTTGTCACTGGTCAAGGTCACAGACCTACACCCAAACTCCTCCCACCATTGTGAAAACAAAAGCAAAATATCGAGGCTGAGCACCCCAAAAGGAAATGCACCGAAAACAGGTTACAAAGGAACATACAAAGATCTTTAATTTATACTGAACAGTTTTCCAGGAAAAGAAACAGATATCTATCGGCCCTTGGTACAACACAACGAACTCCAGCATGGTTCAGTGTGTTCAGTGAGAGACGCTGTACATCAGAATTTGTCGCTCTTTTATACCATTTGCGAACATGATGTCCAACCCTACTTCGGGTTAATATTCCTCTAATAGATTACTGATCTAGGGTTCATGCCGAGTTCGCATATCCACATGCAACTAGTTTGCCTTTAATACATACGTCAACAAGCCTACACGGCAACTGTCTATTTTGGGACTTCTCATACAGGTCTTCTCTAACATTAATACAATGTAGTTAAACAAGTGTTCTTAGTTCAGTATTTGAATACATTGTTCTTAACATATGCTCGTGGATTAGTTTCATTGGCACGAGTAATCCTTTACACACAGGTCAATGAAGGACAAGGTCTCAGTTCACGACCTCAACAAGTGTCCTGCAGTCAAGTTACATATTAATTACACACAGAGGTCAAGACGGCCATGTTGTATTTCAGAATGACATCGTCCACCATTTTAACTCACAGGGTGACTTTACAGAGAGAACCTAAAATGACGGATTGACCTAAAATGGCGGCTTATATTAATTCTAAGGTCAGGACCTTGCAAAACAGATTTCTTCGCAAGTGGCTTATAAGCAGCTTGGCGTAGGCCAATATACACATATTTGTTGCAGTAGGAGGTACGATATCATTTCCCGTTTGATAAAACCTCCTTTTGGCCTATGCCAAGTGTTAAACTACTTTGAATCTCCTTGCAAATAACTCCATGCATCATCATCCAGGCAACCTGAATCGATGTCAGAAATATTTATTCCCATCAGGTCATTCGCTAAAATGTCTTTTAACACGTATTCCTTGGAAGTTTTATCTGGGGCATACACTTTATGTCCTATCGTACCTATCGCTTGTGCGCAACATCCCCCTAGCATCGAACATATACTAGGTAGACACTGGATACAACAACAAAGGAACAACAGAATTCCCAAAATGATTAGTAAGACCGAAAGTACCTTCCAACCCCAAGATCGCAAGAAGTCCCAGAACCAAGCGCTAAGATCCCAGTTTCCCTCGGGAACATGCACTTCTGAACTAAGGAGGTGCAGATTCCGTATTGCCTTGAAGATAGTTGGGGAGTAATCTGGCACGAAAATACAGCAAGCGGACCCCACTAATTTACACACTCCACCACATTCAGCCAGAATGACATCTAATGCCATCCGGTTCTGAAGTGCTACTAGTCTTATCGCTTTCTGTTCTAATGTCATATTACAGAGTATGTGCGTGGTCCGGTTGATGGTTCTCTCCAGTACTCTCGCTAGTCTTCTGATATCTTCGGAATTCGCTATCTGGCCCCATTATGGCACAAT
The DNA here is from genome assembly GCF_040938575.1 of Ambystoma mexicanum. Taxonomy (NCBI): domain Eukaryota; kingdom Metazoa; phylum Chordata; class Amphibia; order Caudata; family Ambystomatidae; genus Ambystoma; species Ambystoma mexicanum. The sequence continues at coordinate 850,089,757 of NC_090929.1, read as the reverse complement.
TGATTTTGCTACATCTCCCAAGACCTGTGCTGGAGTGTCACCATTCTCGTCCTGCCATGGACGAGCCTTTGAAACCTCTATTGTATTAGCTATAAACACCCCAGGTAACAGGATCCCTAAATAACAGGTTCCCTGCCAATCCATGGGCAACCTGGAAATGCTACATTACCGCAAACAAAGTAGACAGGTTCACCTACATACAAAGGTCTGTCTTCTCCAGTCAAATTTGCAAGGTTGGGACAACCTCTAAAATCTCCCATTGACTGAGTACCATTCCTCTGTATGCAGAAAGAAACTGAATCGGGGCTGTGGTTAACAGTGTAAGAAGGAGGCATGGCATCCTTATTGCCTATCGGAGCCATCTTGAAGGAAATCAAAGATTGGAAAGGACGAGACAGTCTATCAGAAGGCCTAATAGAAGCAACATTGAGCTTACTCCTATTTGCGAAAAGCGAGCATCCCAGGGGAGTCAGAACACATTTCTCAAAGCTATTCAAATTAGTGCCATCAAAGTTCTCCAAGATGCTATCGTTCCAACGGCCAAAGAACAGTGCTCTAAGAGAAGCATAACAAGCAGTTGTCACAGGTAAAGGATGAATATACCAACCTAGCCCCTTATCCCTGTGTTGCAGTAAATGTGAGCAGACCCAACAGTAGGACTTATTAAAAATGGCATGCGTGGCATTCATGATAAGTAGCATAGTATTATTGTGGTACCTTTGTCTATGCTGGGAGTCCCTAGGGGACAGAGTATGCAAATGTACGAAGGGAGTAGGAACAGTAGGTACATTTTCAGTCGGAAACAAGGACTCGAGGTACCATAAGCCTAAAACAGTGACTATTATAAAACCACATATTATTATAAAAACACACCAATACGTTTTCGGGGCCCAAGTGCTTTGTTCATGATCCCGGCTGGTCACACAATCATTTACAAGTCCCATAAGAGCGGTAGCGGTGGCAGGCATTGTAGTCTTCAAACGGAAACCCCCAATGTTTGTTGCTGGCGACCTCCCACAACCCTAGCCAACAGAATCCCCTTTGTCAAATTTGGGCAAAAACAAGCCCTCAATGATCCTTTCCTTCTCCGAATGCACAGGCGAACCGTGCCGTAAGTCTATCAGATGCACAGCAAAACCGTGCCGAAAGTCTATTTTCTTGGACGCAGATTGTACCTTGCTTTTCCCGGTACTGATTGTTCCCGGAAACAATGTGTCGTTGCTTCCCCTTGGAAGCAACGTATCAGAAACAAGTGAAGATGCCGAATTTGAAACAGCAGTTTCCGGAAGCAAAACTTTTGGAGAGTGTGGAGACATAATGGCTGGTTTCCCAAGCCTCACGGGCACAGAAAGATTCTCCGATACACTTTCAGCGCTATCTACTGCTTTGGGATCGATGGTTGCAGCGTTAGCGAGGGGTGTTGTTGGCTGCATCTGCCCCTGCACTTGCCAACACCCGGCTGGTCGGGCAGCAGATGACATTACTGCCCCAGGGACATGTGTCTCGGTCAGGGCAGCCCTGCGTGTACCTACGGTGTTCCTCCAGACCTGCTGGAAATCTTCCATGGACTCTTCAAGTGCCTACGCAGCAAGCGCTGGCAGACCCTGAGCCTGGGTGGTGGTGTCCACAGCTGCACCTACAGCTACCACTACCCTTGGGCCTGTGGAGGTTGATGAAATGGACTTCCGGGTCACACGGGCGCCAGTGCCAGATGCAAGAACTGCATCTCCCGGAGCCGCAGGGGATGGTGGCATGACTGCACCAACATGTGGCACAACATCGTCCCAAGCTGGCGCACCCCTGCCTCTTCCCCCTATGCAGCCACCCTGGACACCCTGCAGTCCCCCTACTCCCTGGTCACCCCGGCCACGTCCCTGACCACACCTGCCACGAGGAGTACGCCCAGCTGAGGCGCCCCTCACCTTTGGTGGCCTCCCAACCATGGCACAGATGGATTTGTGCCGGCACAGATGGAGAAGTGCCAATGGGAGGTGTACACGACAATTGTCCTGGGCAATTGGGGTGAAGGGGGTGGTATGCAAGATGTTATAAGCACTCCTGCACCTGCAAGCTGTATGTTACCCCGGTGATGAAGTGACGGGTCACACAGCGCTCAGGCACCTCCCGCAGTACGCAGTGGCACCCAGGGACACTAAAAACACGTACGCATGGGACACGCATGCTACTATGACCTCGAAAACGGGTACGCGATACACAGGGGCACCCGCAGTGGGAAAAATAGCGTGCACGACACATCGTCAGACTAGCATGATAATGAAAACATGCGTAGCCAATACCCCCGCCAAAAGAGGAGATAAGTCCTTGATATGCAGTGAAGTAGTGATGGTGCGCGAAACAACATGAAGTAGCAACACACACGTCGGTCTCCACGAAAGGCACATACAGCAAACTGCCGGGACCCGCTCACCTTTAACCCGTGCTGAGGGAAATGCCGGCACGCGTCACGTCACTTACACGCATAGGCCCTTTCCTCGGATTACACGCTTTAACACGCGGATGTGCTGTTTTTTCACATGCTGAATCACTATGCACCCGTCACGAGGGAAACACCCGCGCGCGTAACGTCACAGACGCGCTTACGCGCTAAGGGCCTTTCCTCGAATTACACGCTGACGTGCACTTTTTTAACGTGCGAAAGCACGCCGTATCAAGCTGCCATGCGACAACACATGGAAGACCACGCTCCTGCCCAGAAGGCCATTTTCCTGCCCCCCAGAGCCCCGAGCACGCTCCCACCTGCCATCTGCTGCTGCCTGTCTGCCTGCAAAACACCTGCCCTGTTCTTTGGTGCCTGCACGTCAGCCATCTGCAGGGGTCCAGTTGCTGTGACCACCCCTGCTGGAACAGAAGACTCCCGACTGGGATACGATCGCTCCACAGCCCAGTCCCCGGACCCAGTTGCCCACCCACACCTGCCTCGGGGGTTGCCATGTCGGACACAACACCATCTGGCACCACTGGCATCCCCCCAGCAGGGAGGCAGAGGGCTACCAGCTTCAGTGCCAATGAAGTTGGTATCCTGGTGGAGCAAGTCCTGGGGCAGTATGATGCCCTCTTTGGAAGTTTGCGTGCCGACTATGAAGAACAAAAGAGGATCTGGATGGACATCATGGCTGCCATCAACGTGGAGGAGATGGCAGCCCGCGACATCAAACACATCCGGAAGCGCTGGGAGGACTTCAGGTCCAGGAACCTCAACAAGGCCCGGCGCCTCTTGAAGGCAACGGATGCTGAGGGGTGCCGGGTCCGCCTAACCAACAACCAAATGAGGGTCATGGAACGTATACACCCAGTGCTCCATGTCCAGGTTCTTGAGAGGCAGACCCGTCTGGAGTTGAGGTGTAAGTGTACATGCGTACTGATTGGACGCTGTGCATGTTGAGGTGTGCCAGGAGTGTGCAGGTTGCACATATGTCTTTGTAGGGCCATGTATGGATGTGTATGTACAGGGACGTGAGCCTGCCACATGTGAGTCCTCTCATGTGTGAGACACATCGATGGTGTATGTGTTGGTAAGCATGCTGGCCAAATGCAGGTGTGGGTGCACACATTTTTAAATGTCTGTGTATATACTGTGTCATGGTTGTGGTGTCACACATGGATGCTGGTTCCACCTGCATGCATCTGCACTATGTAGATGTGCATGTGTGTGTATTTGACAAGTGTGCAACTGTGATACTACATGGATGCATGTGACACTGGCATGTAGCAGGCTGATTGCCAGATGTGACATGGATGGCGATGTTATCACTGCGACAGGCGGTGGAGATGTACAGATGCATGTATGTCTGGTGGCGTGTGTGCATGTGTTCTGCACTCCCCGTGTTGCATGTGAAGTCAGACTCACCTTCGGCTACTCCTGCTATTGTTAGTGTATGGATGGTGCTGCCTGGTGCAACATTCCTGTTGATTTGCTCATTTGTGTGAGTTCAAATGACATGTGTGTTGGGGACTGTGATGCCATGTCTGAAGTTTGTGATTGCCACTCATGTGCAATCGTCATGTGTGTATCAGACCATTGTACATTGCTCTGATGCCTGCTTTCTGTCTCTCCCTGTCTGCAGCGTCAAGTGATGAAGAGGGCGGAGACGGTGCTGGTGAGCACAGCAGCAGGGATCCCACCGCCAGCCGGAGACGCAAGGCCCAGCTCCCCTCCCAGGTTGACATCTCTTCGGGGAGTGAGGAGTCTGGTGCCGTGTCCACGACCGCAGTTGCCAGGGGTAGGTCCAAGAGGCTGAGGTCGGAGTTGGACTCTTCAGCAGCAGAAGGGTCAGCTGAGACCCCACAGGGGCCCACGCAGGAAGATGACACAGAGTCATCCAAGTTGGTGGGGGGTTTGGTTGAGGGGGAGGCCGTGGAAGTCACACGCACAGGGCCTGGAGGGGGGATTCCACTGGTGCCAGTGGTGCAGTCCAGGAGGCAGCACTGGCCTCTGCGGAGGTGCCTGTGTGTAATCCTGTCCCTGATCCTGTGACTGCCTCTCCGGCGTCAGCAGGGATGTCTTCATCCAGACCCATTTTCAGGGAGGGGATAGCCGCACAACAACTGCCCTTCCTCTCCCTGCAGACGTGGCAATCCGGGACCGTGTTCAGCCTGTCCTGGCTGGGGTGGTGTTGTGTGTTCGTGACATTTGGGGTGACGTGCAGGGTTCTCGTGAGGACAATGCATGTCATTTTGAATGCCTCGAAGACCGCGTCGACCGGCTAGGAGGGATCACTGGTGCTGGGTTCCTCCGTTTGCTGGAGCTTCTACTGATCCCCTCCTCAACGGAACCCCCTATGCACCAGTCGTCCTCCGTGCCATCTTCCTGCCCAAGTGTCACCCAGGCACCCTGTGGAGCTGGCCCTGACCCAGCGGTCAGGCTGGTGGAGGACACATCCCTGCCACAGTCGGGTCTCGGAGGTCCAGCAGGGGTGGCCACACCAACAACTGCACCCCAGCAGGAGGAGGAGGTGCAGGCATCAAGAGCCAGGACACAGGCACAGCAGCAGCAGGCTCAAGGTGGGAGCAATGATGGCTCAGGGCCATCAACATCAGAGGGGTAGGCATCAGCCAGAGGGCAGGTGGACCCTGGATTGGGAGTGTATTCCATGTGGCAGTGGTTGGGCCAGCACATAGATGCGGAGCGGGCAGAAGAGGCATGGCTCACTATGGTCAGGGCAGAGAACTCCATGCGGAGGGCGCTGAGGCGGGCCGAGTGCCTCGAGGCAATTCGCAGGGAGTTGGAGCTGGACATGGCGTTATCCCTACGAAACCATGGAACAGGGCCGCCTCCCGGACATAGAACAGGAGTTCGATGATGCCTTGGCCCGGGAAATTGGCAAGTGAGCCGTAGGACTTGCACGCCGCCATTGTATATAGTTAGTTAGTGTTAGGTTTCATTTATGTTTTTCTTTCATTTGGGGCGCTTGGACTATGCCCCACCTTTTTGTAGTTTTTTGTAGTTTTTTGTTGTTTTCATTTGATTCGCGGCATTTTGTGTTGAATACATTTTTGTTTCCTACTTCAATTTGTGGTATTCTCTCATTGGTTTCATGCATGTCACAATGTGGGTTTTCACATTCACTGGCACCAATTGTGTGTGTGTGACGGACATGTGTTGATGTACATACATGCCATTTGGGTTGTTTCATGTAATGGCCATTTCAATGTGGGGTGTATGTAATACTTGGTTGGTTCTTTGGGCAGGCGTGGCGTGCAGTGGGATTTGGGTGGCCATGAAGGCCATGATTGTGGATCATGATGACGTGTTGGGGGGACATGAGTCGGGGCCTGCAGGCAGGTGCCCGTCACTGCTGGGTGTGTGAGTGGGTGGGGGGACATGAGTCGGGGCCTGCTGGCAGGTGCCCGTCACTGCTGGGTGGGTGTGGGTGCAGGGGGACATGAATCGGGGCCTGCTGGCAGGTGCCCATCACTGCTGGGTGTGTGAGTGGGTGGGGGAACATGAGTCGGGGCCTGCTGGCAGGTGCCCGTCACTGCTGGGTGGGTGGGGGTGCAGGGGGACATGAGTCGGGGCCTGCTGGCAGGTGCCCGTCACTGCTGGGTGGGTGGGGATGCAGGGGGACATGAGTCGGATCCTGCTGGCAGGTGCCCATCACTGCTAGGTGGGAGAGTGGGTGGGGGACATGAGTAGGGCCTGCTCGCAGGTGCCCATCACTGCTGGGTGGGTGGGGGTGCAGGGGAACATGCGTTGGGGCCTGCTGGCAGGTGCCCGTCACTGCTGGGTGGGTGGGGGTGCAGGGGGACATGAGTTGGCGCCTGCTGGCAGGTGCCCATCACTGCTGGGTGGGTGAGTGGGTGGGGGACATGTGTCGGGGCCTGCTGGCAGGTGCCCGTCACTGCTGGGTGGGTGAGTGGGTGGGGGGGACATGAGTCCAGTCTTGCTGGCAGGTGCCAGTCACTGCTGGGTGGGTGGGGTGCAGGGGGACATGTGTCGGTGCTCACTTGTGCATTGTGACATGTGGGCTGGCTGGGGGCATGGCCAGTGTGGATGGGCTGCCTGCAGGGCATGGTGAGGTGTGCAGGGAAGTCCCCTGTGCTGTGGGCTGCCTGCAGGCCCTGGGGAGGGGGGAGAGGCCTCACCTGGGAGGACACACACTGCCAATTTGCGTTGGGGCACCCCAGGAATACACGTACCCCGCTCGCTCAGCGAAATTGCGTTTGGAACTCCATGCACACCCGTCACTATACAGGTACCCCGCTGCCCAAGGCCTATCGCGTGTATGACTTCCCGCGCACCCCCAGGATACATGTACCCCGGCTTGCACAGGGCCTATCGCGTGTGAAACTCCCCACGTACCCCACAAATACATGTACCCTGCTCGCACAAGCCCTATCACATTTGAAACTCCCTGTGTACCCCACAAATACACGTACCCTGCTCGCACAGGGCCTACCGCGTGTGAAACTTCCCGCGTACCCCACAAATACACATACCCTGCTCGCACTGGGCCTATCGCGTGCGAAACTCCCCGGTTACCCCCCAAATACACATACACTGCTCGCGCTAGGCCTATCACGTGTGAAACTCCCCACGTACACCACAAATACACATACCCTGCTCGCACAGTGCCTATCGCGTGTGAAACTCCCCGTGTACCGCACAAATACACATACCCTGCTCGCCCAGGGCCTATTCCGTGTGCAACTCCCCGCATACCCCCCAAATACACGTACCCTGCTCGCACAGGGCCTATCGCGTGTGAAACTCCACACGTACCCCCCAAATGCACGTACCCTGCTCGTGCTAGGCCAATCGCGTGTGAAACTCCCCGCGCACCCTCCAAATACACGTACCCTGCTCGCACAGGGCCTAGCGCCTGTGACACTTCCCGCGCACCCCCAAAATTCGCCCAGTCTGCCCATCCACCCTTCCCATGCCCCACAGGCAACACATCCACCCTCCCCATGCCCCACAGGCAGCCCACACCCCAGGGGGGACTTTTTCCATGCAAATTACCTGGCGCGAGTGGGGTACATGTATTCCGAGGGGGGTGCGTGGAGTTTTACACGCTTTTGGCCTAGTGCGAGCGGGGTACGTGTATTCTGGGGCATGTAAGGGGAGTTTTACACGCTATTGGCCTAGCGTGAGTGGCGTACGTGTATTCTGGGGAGTGCCCTGGAGTTTTGCACACGTTTTCATGTTTGGGGGGCCGTATGCTGGTCCACTGGCCTTTGCGTCTGGTACTGGATTTGTGCGATTTCTTTGGCACACGGGGCGGGGTTGAGGGTGTAACAGGCACTGCTGCAGGGTTGCTGCGCCACTCAGCGCCACGGCTGGTTATGGATGTGTGATTCCATGAAAACGGTGTGTTCCTAAATGGGTTTTGGTGCACACGGCTGGCGCAGACTGCCGCACGCGCACTCTGTGCGCCAGCCGTGTGCGCCACTTGTGTGCGGAATTCTATGAATTACCCCCTCAGTCGTGTGATAAACAAATGGGGAAGATTCATGAACTCTACAGCATCCCTAAGAGTGATCAACCCTTTGATCATAAGTCCATTGCTGATGAGTCCTAGACTGCCCAAAACTGGCAGAATCAATCTTTCAATCATTGTTGCTGTACGGCTGCCACAACTTATTTTGATTAGGCACAGATTAAATGTAATTAAAATTGTTGTCCGAAAGAAACCTTGTTTTTCTGTAACCCTAAATATATTCAATGACTTTTGAAAGTGGGTTAAGGGTAAGTTTGTGTACAAAATACGCCTTGTAAAAAATACACCTTAGAAGTATTTTGAAATCCTACAAATGTCTTTTTTTAATTAAGACTCATACATTGTGTTTACTTTGCCAATAGGTAGGGCCTTTTCTGTTACTAGTGAGATAAGACCTGCCAGGTTTTCTAACATTGGATGGATATGAACATTGTCAGAAACTGTCCTGTAAGATACCGTCTACATCTTTCCGTTGCCTCATGATATTCTCTTTTAGTCACTATGGAAGAGGCACATGAGATATGGAGGGGCAATGCTATTAGCTAAATTATTAACCTTGCCCCTAATGAATATGATTGAAAGGCATAGAATAGAGAGGTTTACGTTGGCTATTTGATTACTTTCTAGCACCACCTATAATCCAAAACGATTGGCATAGGAGTACACATGGGAGAGAGATAATATACGTGCAGTGCCGTACATCTGTGTTGGTTGGTTAGCATTTTACCCACACATTAATTGCCGAGAGAGGTGGCAATCCATTTGGCAATTCCCATCCACTACCTGATCATCCCAACTTAAAACACTCTGCTATGGGATGTCCTTTAGCTATCTCTATAACTCAGTAACATTGAGCTATGTGCTGCTTTGGGTTTTCTATTGGTATTTTTTAAGCTGTCTTCTGGAAGGAAATGGCTGAACTGTAGCTATTAATCATCTCATGGTATAATACAAATATCTTAACTTAGTGTACCTTCAGAAGCTCCATTTATGTCTTCCTAAAACTAGTTTCAACTTCTAACACCTTCAATATAATGTAATGGCACGTGCTGCTTGCTACATTTTTTAATGATAGATTATTGATCGCTTATAGGAAGCTGAGGAAATGCATGCAGATGTTATCTCCTAGCATATGCCAGTTGTATTTCCATGGCCATTGCATTGGATCAGCACACCCGACTGAATGTATTGTACTTTGCCTCCTTAGCAAAGTACTTTCTAACGTAATCTTCATCTGAGAATCCAAGTTAAGTGTTTGAAAAGTAAGTCTAGAATTCTGTCAAGGACAGAGCCTCAATTTAAGATAAGTGTTAACTGTTTTTGAAATGTTTATTATCCACACTTCTTATTAGTCCCTGTAGCTCCTAGCTGAATGTGCGTAATAGATGCATGCACGCAGACAACCTGTCCAATGTCTAGTGCTCAATTCAGCCTTGACTGTGATTTCACTGATTCTTTTCGTTAGTTCTAAATATGACAGAATGTCTTATTTTTCCACCCCACCAGCCATCTTATTTTGTTGAGAGGAAAGACTTGAGAAGTGAAAATCAAAGATGAAAAACGACCGCCAGTTGTCCTCATAACAAGTCTGCACCTACTCCCAGCATGCTAACCACTCCTGGCAAAAAGTCCAGATTTTTTTAAAGTGTCACATGGCATGGACCCATTTGCCAGCCATTAGGAATATGAAAATCATATGGTTCTTTTTGGATAGTACATTGCTACTACTAATACCTTTATTTCATTTGAATTTACCACTGTCATTGGTTCCTTGAGATAATTTTGTACATTCAGATTCTTAACACAGCATGTTCCCTTGTGTACTAGAGAAGACGGCTTTCTGTTTGTGCCCTTGTAACCTGGACTCAATATTTTACATGGGCTGGCCCAGGGAATCTGTTTTCAAGGGGAATAATATTCTGCTCCTATACAGTTCATCCTCTGTGACGTGTGCACACCCATAGATTTTACAAACTGTTCTGAACCCTTTTTTTCTATGGCGTGTAAAGTTTTCCTTCTCCTCCTATCCTGCCCCTTTTCCTCTGTCGTCTCCCACCCAGGAGACAGATGGCTTGATGCAGAGCAAGCCCTGCTGAAGAGAACACAAGTTTGCTCCTGAACCCATGTAGCAGAATTCCTGCTTACAGTAAGACAGGATTAACTGTTTTCAGCATGCTAGAGACTATCACAATGAAATTAACCTAAAGACAATAGCCTTCTAACAGTGCCCTATACGTGTCTAACAACTTAGCTGATTTACAAAGATCTGTCACTTCCACGAGAAAGTTCAACAGTTCATCTGGTCTCCCATGAACTCACTTATAATCGGTCCTGTTTTTTTCCATCAGAAAGTAAAGGCCACCCATTCTAACATGTCACCCACATTCGATCCATCTACCTCAGCTTGCTGCCTTCATCTCTGTTACTCCAGCAGAGATCCTCACACCTATTAAGAGATAGAGGGCTTCATCGGGCAGCTCCAGCCCTGCCTGAAAGCCATGATCAAAGAAAATGTGTTTTTATCCCGTAGCCTGGCTATGCTTTAGTTCAACCCTGATCATATCACCCAGGCCAAAAATGACACTTGCATCATCCCCCTTTTCTGAAGATGCCATCAGACAAACCAATCTTTCTGGCTAACTACTGCCCTTTGCCGACACTGGAATCCTAGGGACATTTGTGGAGAAAATGGCAACTGAACTGCGAATGGCCTACAGTGACTCCAATGTCTTACAGCACTGACATCAATCTGGATTCTGGTCGCCAGGAGGCACAGCGCATGTCTTACTCTACTTGTAGGATAAACTGCTGCATTCTGTGAACATTAGCACCCCAGCAATCTTTGCCCGTCCTGACCTGACTGCAGCATTCGACACTGGTTCATGGACACACGCAGCAAGACTAGGGTTGACTCACAGGCGTAACAGGGCCCCCGCAGTCCCTGTGGTGCGAGGGCCCCGGCTAGCACATGTCTTGGGAGGGGGCACCACTTGGAAAAAAAAAAGAAAAATTGTGTTCCTACTGTTCGCAGGTTTATCTGCTTCCTTTTATGCCCAGGTTACGAACAGCTCCTAGGAACTCAAGGCCACACAGAAATCACTGTTCACTGAAAGAATTGTCAGGAGCTCCAAGGGCGTCCCCGCAGAGTTCAGCTTCCATGAACCCCGTGTGACGAGCTGCCTGCGTTATTTCTGATTGGCTGCTGACGCCGGACTCGTGAACCCACCTTCTATATAATCCATGTACACGCGCATTGGCGCGTGTGCAGTGGAGCAAGTGTGGTGGTCAAGTGTGGCGGTACTGTCTAGCTGTCCTGCTTTACGCTCCCTGCTAATACAAAGAACTGTGTTTGCAGCTTCCGTGATGCCCGTGTGATGAGCTGCCTGCGTTATTTTTGATTGGCTGCTGACGCCGGGTACGACCGAACTAACCAACCAACAGTGTTGCTTTTACAAAAGGACTATAGAGAACTGCAAATGGACTGATAACAGCCGGTAATAGCTACCTGTTTCTTTTCATTTCCTGTTGCAGACCTGTGAACCCGCCTTCTATATAATCCACGTACACACGCATTGGCGCGCGCGCAGTGGAGCAAGTGTGGTGGTCAAGTGTGGTGGTACTGTCTAGCTGTCTAGCGTGCTACCTTGCAGCGTAGGCAGTCCTTTGAGTTGTAATGGTCAGTTTATTTATCGCACTGTTTGTGCTAGTTTTTTTTTTATTTGTCTTTCTGTAATTGTGACATCAAAAATAATGTATTTATATTGTATATTTTCTCTTATATTTTCGCTTTCTCAACGTACAAAAAATCATGACAACAAAGAAATTTACACTGAAGTCTGGCATGCCTTTGTTGTGGGATTGTCACCCATGCCGACTAAAACCCAACCTGTAATAACAAAAGCGTTTTCTGACTAAATCAGCATTACAACGACCGGGTACAGCGGGTGTTAAATTACGCCGTACTCTGTCGTTATCAACTGATATCCGTTCCTATTATGACATTGACACCCAAATAGGATCGCGAGTTCTCACCGAAACAAGTCGAGCTTCAGGCTCCCAGAAAATCCTGCTGATAGAGCAGCCGATCGTTGCATCGTCAAACTCTGTCACACAGTCTTCTGTTCATAGAAATCCCGAATTGACTTCCGAGGGAACTGAAAACCCAGAGCCTGGTCAAGTGAATGTTAAAACACAAACTATAGCAGTGGCCACTTCGCCTGATCCCAACCTACAACCAACTGACACTCGAATAACTCCGTCTAATACAGATCTTAGACCGGCTAATCTGGAAACTAATGAGCCGAGGATATGAACAGAACTAACCGATGCTACATTAGAATCAGCCGCAATTGTGATCAAATTGCTTCCAGGTGAAAATCAGCATAGATCAAGAATTATGAGCGAAGTAGAAGATGACCGCTCGAGTAAGAATGAGAAACCAGCAAATTGGGAAAGTACGGGATTGGGGAAGTCGACTGAAGTAACCGACATCACTTTAGAATCAGCTGCCATATCGGGAGAATTGCTTCCGATTGAAATACAGCAAGGCTCAATAACCACGAACGAAGTAAGAAAAGAGTGTACAAATAAGCGAGAGGAACCCGGCGAGAGTGATGTTGTTAGACCTGTGGAACTGACTAACCAACTCATGGAACGCACTACATGTTCAGTGGAAGCACAAGTAAAGCTGCGGAAAGCCTATGAATGCTTAACTTTGATGGGCAACATCGACCAGGACGCCCTTGATTTCATGGACACATCGTCTAGTTCTGAAATTCCAGAAGCTGATATATTATATATCTCTTCAAACTCAGGGGATCTTATATAGCTGCAGGAAGGACACATACAGAGTTTGTTTGAAAAATCAGAACTAACTACGGCAATTCTACAAGATCCTGCCTGCAAATGCACTCACGAAAACGATCCTCATCAGTCACACATCTCAACGCGATCAGATACTCAAATGGTTGATGAATCACCTTCTTTCATAGCACCCACTCCACAGCTGATGAGATTTCAGGAAGTAACCCGTGAATCTGATTTTTTCATTCAAAAAGCACAATCAAAGTGTTTTTCGTTTCCTGAGGCTACGGCTCTCAACGATACGCTCGGTGCAATGAACACAGCCTTATTATCAATAGCAAAATTATACGAAGTTCTAGATAACAAGGTAACCCAGCAAACAAAGCTGCTCGAAAAACTTCTAGAGGCTCGACCGATGTCTCAACAGAGAATGAAGGAACTGGACATTCCCGATACAATGTGGAAGCTCACAGAAAAATCAGTCTATATCATGGAAAAACCAGGTTACACCCCAGCGGAATGTAATCCTGAACCGATAAGAGAACCTGAAACATGTCCGATAGAACTGAAAGAACCCTCTCCACCACAAATCCCCATGAATGTTACGAAGCCAGCTGATCAACTGGCTGAAAACCAACAACTAGATGATGAAATTCAGCCCAACTTAACATCAGGAGTTGTATCAGATATAAGCAAGCAGCCACAGTTAAAGAAAAATATATTTGACCTATTTGAGTCGAATAGTGGCGAGCAAACAGCAAGTTCCAACAAACTCATACCGCCTAAGGATGGCAGACAGAATCAAGTCAAATCAACTAATCAAAGTAACTCCAAAAACCTAAGACAAAAGAGATGTAAATACGTAAAAATTCAGTTGAAAACTACAAAGCAAACAACTACGTCCAACACAGCAGGTGTGACACCTCAATCAGTATCTCCATATGAACCTTTAGACACCCTGGTGGCTTTGTCTATACAAACTACTAATTTAAATGAAATATTGTCCTTTCGTGATGTGAATAAAATCAGAGTCCCAGCATTAAAAATGACCATGTTTAAGGATAATAACACGTCGAACGCCATTGACCTAACCGACACCTCTAACCCTGGACTCTCAGTAGCTCAAATATCCATTGAAGATCTAAGGGAAGAAATTAGGGAATCCATTAAGGCGTATCAGGTTCAACAAACTAGAAGCGTTCAGAGAAATGATTCTTCTATGAATCCCACTCTCAAAAATGATAACTCGACAGCAGCTATAAAAAATGTTGATTCCATGAAGACGCCTATTCCGGCTCCCATCAAGCTAGGTGAACCAATGGAGTATAAGCGGATTGAAGACCAGGGGATACCAATGACGTCAAATTTAACACAAATCTCACAGGCTCAAATTCAGCCTACATTTGACAAACCTAAAGCTCAAACAACAAACATGGAATTGCTTCCACCAAATATCTCATCCCAACAAGACCTGCGTGAATTAATTAAATCATCGATTGAATCTTACGTAGCTGACACACATACTCACACTTGCAACTAATCGATGCAATCAAATGTCAACTTTCCTGAAGTTGGCCCATTACTCCAAGGTCCTGCTGTGACAGTTAGACCACAGGATCAGCAAATGAAAAATCTTCTGAATATGCCCACTCAGGTTCAGCTGTCTTTGCAGGCATTAGCAAACACAAATCAGCTGGCTTTGAATAAACGACTGGGATCCCCCTGTTTGAATTTGAAGTGCCGAGCTCAGCCCTTCCAAACCTATGTGCTCAATCGCACAAGTATATTGAATAAATGTACAGAAATTCCAATTTCAAAAGAATTGACCTCGACTGACCTTGAGTTGATTGAATTTGCAAGCCAGGGAAATACCTTTGAAGCTAATATTTATGTCAAATCTGCCCTAATTTACAATCTGATATGGCAGGCTAGAATGAACTTGTTTGACATGGGCTTTATACTATCACAAGTTAATTCCCTCTCTGGGGAGCAAGTGGACAAACCTCAATTAAATATCTATCAGTCCAGAAATCCCAAATCGAGTCAGAAGACTATGCTACAGAGCTATGGGGGTAGATCATAACAGCTTCTCATCCAGACCACAACTAAACTAATCTCTTGGAATACAAGAGGCAATAGTTATTTCATAAACTCTAAGCAAAGTACGCTCGATGAATATGACATTATTGCATTGCAAGAGACGTGGCTAATGGAATCCCCAATATGGGACACTCATATTATTTTTGACACTTTAGCGTCAAAAAAAGTCAAAAGGTAGACCATCAGGGGGACTACTATTAGCAATCAAGAAAACCTGTGGGTTCATTGGAGAAAAATATCAATCCCCTTCTCCGTATTTGCAAGCTGTTAGACTTACAAGAGCGAAAGTTAATATTGTTATTTTAAACATAAATTGGAGTAGATTAAACCTTACATCAGATCGATTCTTCATCATTTTATTGTGGCATCTTGATAATATAGCCCGGATCATGGAACCTGTGACCATATTCATTGTAGGCGACTTATATTTGCACTTGCTTTCAGATCAAAACACGCTGCAGACAAGTGATGAAAGCATGTGGAATGAAATCATGAAAGATAGGAGTCTAGTTATGCTTAATAACGTGTGTAACAGGGATACCCCATTATGTAACACGTAGCAAAGGGGTGCCTCCGGTGCAATATTGGACTACATCTATGTGAGCAAAGAATTTCTTCCACAAGTTGACACAATGAATGTCGTATCAGCGGGTGAAAGTGATCACAACAAGCTGGTTTTGTGCTTTAAATTTCCAACTGCATGGTTACCCCAGGAGAGAAACAACAATATTGCACGCATTGGTATTAACAATCAGGGTAATTGCCTAAAGTGGAATTCCCAAAATCTTTTTCAACTAAAGAATATGCTTCATGAAATGTGTAATGATAACCCACCTAGTACTTCAAACTGCTATGTGGGCAAAATGCAGATATTTAAGCAAACCATCTCTCTCGATCTTTCTATAAAAATTAACCATCATCACCCTTTTGATATCCAGATTCAGCAAGCCAAAGTTCATTTAAGAAGGGCTATACGTAATTTAATACATTACCCCATCAACTTACGAACTAATATGAAAAAACAATTAAAAAAGAACTATGTTGAATGGCTGAGAGGACAAAAAATACAATTTCATCAAGAAAACAGTGAACAAATGTTAATGCATCTAGTGAAGAAATCGAGTAGTGACATTTGGGCCTGTATAAATGGAGTTTCCATGCGACCCCAGGTGGCATTACTGACTAACACAGTGCAGAATAAAACTTGGGAAGCCTATTTTAAAAATCTCTATCAATCTCCCTTCCAGAACACAGATGGGTGGTTTCAATTTAATACCATCCCATGCTCGTTCCCAATACACCTTGACGACATCCTAGCTTGCATTAAAGCTCTGAGTCAATCTAGAGCCAGTGGGCAGGACGGATTACACAATGGAATGCTTAAAACCCATTCTTATGAATGGGCATCCATATTAATGCAAATCTTCCAGAATGCCTTTGTTACTAAGCAAATTCCATGAACATGGAGACAATCTATTATAGTGCCAATATTTAAAAAGGGCAACAGAGCGGATCCGAAGGCCTATCGGCCTATAGCTCTTTTAGATTGCCCCGGCAAGATCTTTGGGCGCCTTGTCCTCAATGAATTTAAGGAATGTTAGACACTTGCTGCCTGCGTGACATCTTCCAAACAGGCTTTATCCCTGAGGTGGGCACAGGAATAAACATTATCACCTTGAATAGTATTATTCATCGAGCCCATGAAAGGAAGGAAGCATTATACATCGCTTTCATCGACTTTCGTATGGCCTTCAATGCCTCGTGAGTTGCTATACATAAAGTTGATGAATAGTGGTTGCCCGTGGTCAATTCTAAAATGGGTAATTGAATTTCACACAAGCATCACTATTCAAATTAGATTAGATACCACCGGCCTCCTTTATGATCCGATTAATACTGCTTGTGGGCTGAATTCAACTTTTTTATAGCAGATATAAAATCACGATTTGAATTAATTGTGACCAAAAAAAGATGGCATCCCAATCCAACATCTGTTGTATGTGGATACATGGTTTTAATCTCTAAAACCCCCATGGTCTACGTGCAATATTGAAAACCATAGGGACCTATTGTGTAGAAAATCACATTTCAGTAAACGTTGCGAAAAGTAAGGTCATTCAATTTGGCACATATAGACAGAGAGCCAAAATCTATCAGTGGCCATTACAATTAGCAAACTTGGATTCAGTTACCTCATATGTTTATTTGGGAACTTTGATAACCCAGCAAGTGAGTGCAGTGGGCCACGAAAATCACATAAAAAAAGCAGTCATGACACTCTCTCAGGCCCGACTGATCAAAGCCAAGTATTGCAAATTTTCATAAAAGCCTATTATAATCTACTATAAGCAGAAGTTTGTATCTGTGGTCGCATATGGTAGTGAAGCCTTTAAAATAAAAACCTATGAATATTGGACTGTATTGGAAGGCTATTTTTGGAAACAAGTTCTGAATTTACCAATGTCGGTACCCATAGCTATACTAAGACATGAGCTGAGCCTATTGTCGTTATATGCAATTTATAAATGGAAACTTTGTTCACTATACAAGAAATGTTTAATGGCAAGTGATGGAAATTACAAGGGGCTAATGTATATTATAGCAAATTATTTATTAAAATCAAAAGATGACTTTCCTGCAACATGGCGAAGGAAGGCGCAGGGAATTCTCACACAATTGAATATTTCCAATCTTACCTTGATTATAAAACCAAATGTGGCTAAGATGCAATTATGGAAACTTGATTGGATCAAGACAAGGAATGCCTGTACTATGTATCAGACTTTCAAAGACAATCCATTTAATTTAAAACGCTATGATATGGTGGAGCCCTATTTAATGCTCTTTCCAAATTCTCGCCAAAGGGATGATTTCTTGTGCTTTTGTTTAAACATTTGGCCTACTTACGAAATATTATGCAGAAGAAAAATGTTACCATTAGAAGCATTGCCCTGCAGATTTTGTCAATCTGCTACGGAAACGTTAAGACATTTCTGTGTAGAATGTGTAGCACTACTCCCCCAGAGGACTTTGCTCTTTAAACCTTTATTTGAAGGATCATTCATTGAGTCTACTACTGAACTATGGAACTTATTATTTCACACTATGAGGAGACCTGTTCGGTATGCTATTCTGAATTTTTTGTACAGTTTAAAACTGATTAAGCTAAAGAAAAAAAAAATATTATTTAGTTTAAACTCTTATATTTTTGTTAAACATATGTGTTAAAATATGTCAATTTTTTTATCCTTTTTCATCGAATATTGTGTATAAAGGATGTGTTTTATCAGAGAATTTTTATATGTTGTAATGTTGAAAAAATCAAGTTTTTTTATCTTGATTAAAACAACAATAAACAAAAAAAAAATTCACCTAAAGGAAAAAAAAAAATCAAAATCTTTTTCTTTTATTTCTTTTTGAAATCACTTTGCCTTCATAAAGAAATTATTGGGGTGGGGGAGCTCTATGACTTCAAAAAGAAATAGTTTATTTTTGAAGTCACTCTGCCTTCATTAAGAAATGATTTCCGTTATGGTTCGGTCCTTAACAGAAATAATTTCTTTATGAAGTCAGAGTGATTTCAAAAAGAAACAATCCGCCTCATTACAAGTTTGTCAGTAGCCTTGCAGGTAAAACCGGCAGGCTGCTGCCAAACTTGCGCTTTTTTCCTGAACCCGCGAATGGGCAATTACTGGGTCATTACAGCCCCACCGGACCCGGTAATTGCCCATTCGCGGGCGCTGGAAAAAAATGCTCCCCATTCCCATTTGCAGGGTAATTCATAGAATTTCGCAGAAAAGTGTCGCAAGCGGCTGGCGCAGAGTGTCCGCGTGCGATTGACTGCGCCAGGCACGTGCGCTAAAACCGATTTCCGCGCACAGCGTATTCATGGATTTCATGCTCCCAAACCAGCCGTGGCGCAGAGTATCGCAGCGACCCTGCAGCAGCGCCAGTAACGCCCCCAAGAACGCCCTCGCGCAAGGAAAAGCCAGCAAAATCGCTAAATCATCGCAAAGGGCTGCGCTAACCCTGGACCAGTTTACAGGGCAGCCAAACAAGGAACGCAAAGCGGGTAACGTGCATATCAGGGGTACACGTGAAGTCATACACGCGATTAGCCAGGGTACGTGTATTACAGGGGTACGCGGGAAGTTTAACACGCGATTGGCCAGGGTACGTGTATTACAGGGGTACGCGGGAAGTTTAACACGCGATTAGCCAGGGTAAGTGTATTACAGGGGTACGCGGGAAGTTTAACACGCGATTAGCCAGGGTACGTGTATTACAGGGGTACGCGGGAAGTTTAACACGCGATTGGCCAGGGTACGTGTATTACAGGGGTACGCGGGAAGTTTAACACGCGATTGGCCAGGGTACGTGTATTACAGGGGTACGCGTGAAGTTATACACGCGATTAGCCAGGGTACGTATATTACAGGGGTACGCGGGAAGTTTAACACGCGATTGGCCAGGGTACGTGTATTACAGGGGTACGCGGGAAGTTCAACACGCGATTGGCCAGGGTACGTGTATTACAGGGGTATGCGGGAAGTTTCACATGCGATTTGGCCAGGTACGTGTATTACAGGGGTGCGTGGGAATTATCACACGCGATTTGGCTTGGTACGTGTATTACAGGGGTGTGCGGGAATTATCACACGCAATTAGGCTGGGTGGGTCCTCACAGGTGTTCCCTGTACACCCTCCACAGCCCCTGCAGGCAGCCCACAAAACAGGGGACTACCCTGCACACCTGCTCATGTCCCCCTGCACCCCCACCCCCCAGCAGTGCAGGGGCACCCTCCACCAGGCCCCCACTCATGTCTCCCACCACCCCCACCCCCCAGCCACCAGGGGCACCCTCCACCAGGCCCCCACTCATGTCCCCTATCACCCCCACCCCCCCGCCACCAGGGGCACCCTCCACCAGGCCCCCACATATGTCTCCCACCACCCACACCCCCCAGCAGTGCAGGGGCACCCTCCACCAGGCCCCCACTCATGTCTCCCACCACCCCCACCCCCCAGCCACCAGGGGCACCCTCCACCAGGCCCCCACTCATGTCTCCCACCACCCCCACCCCCCAGCCACCAGGGGCACCCTCCACCAGGCCCCCACTCATGTCTCCCACCACCCCCACCCCCCAGCAGTGCTGGGGCACCCTCCACCAGGCCCCCACTCATGTCTCCCACCACCCCCACCCCCCAGCCACCAGGGGCACCCTCCACCAGGCCCCCACTCATGTCTCCCACCACCCCCACCCCCCAGCAGTGCAGGGGCACCCTCCACCAGGCCCCCACTCATGTCTCCCACCACCCCCACCCCCCAGCAGTGCAGGGGCACCCTCCACCAGGCCCCCACTCATGTCTCCCACCACCCCCACCCCCCAGCCACCAGGGGCACCCTCCACCAGGCCCCCACTCATGTCTCCCACCACCCCCACCCCCCAGCCACCAGGGTCACCCTCCACCAGGCCCCCACTCATGTCTCCCACCACCCCCACCCCCCAGCAGTGCAGGGGCACCCTCCACCAGGCCCCCACTCATGTCTCCCACCACCCCCACCCCCCAGCCACCAGGGTCACCCTCCACCAGGCCCCCACTCATGTCTCCCACCACCCCCACCCCCCAGCAGTGCAGGGGCACCCTCCACCAGGCCCCCACTCATGTCTCCCACCACCCCCACCCCCCAGCAGTGCAGGGGCACCCTCCACCAGGCCCCCACTCATGTCTCCCACCACCCCCACCCCCCAGCCACCAGGGTCACCCTCCACCAGGCCCCCACTCATGTCTCCCACCACCCCCACCACCCAGCAGTGCAGGGGCAGCCTCCACCAGGCCCCCACTCATGTCCCCTATCACCCCCACCCCCCCGCCACCAGGGGCACCCTCCACCAGGCCCCCACATATGTCTCCCACCACCCACACCCCCCAGCAGTGCAGGGGCACCCTCCACCAGGCCCCCACTCATGTCTCCCACCACCCCCACCCCCCAGCCACCAGGGGCACCCTCCACCAGGCCCCCACTCATGTCTCCCACCACCCCCACCCCCCAGCAGTGCAGGGGCACCCTCCACCAGGCCCCCACTCATGTCTCCCACCACCCCCACCCCCCAGCCACCAGGGTCACCCTCCACCAGGGCCCCACTCATGTCTCCGACCACCCCCACCCCCCAGCACTGTGGGGCACCTGCCAGCAGGCCCCCACCCATGTCCAACTCATGTCTCCCACCACCCCCACCCCCCAGCACTGTGGGGCACCTGCCAGTAGGCCCCCACCCATGTCCAACTCATGTCTCCCACCACCCCCACCCCCCAGCCACCAGGGTCACCCTCCACCAGGCCCCCACTCATGTCTCCCACCACCCCCACCCCCCAGCAGTGCAGGGGCACCCTCCACCAGGCCCCCACTCATGTCTCCCACCACCCCCACCCCCCAGCAGTGCAGGGGCACCCTCCACCAGGCCCCCACTCATGTCTCCCACCACCCCCACCCCCCAGCCACCAGGGTCACCCTCCACCAGGCCCCCACTCATGTCTCCCACCACCCCCACCACCCAGCAGTGCAGGGGCAGCCTCCACCAGGCCCCCACTCATGTCCCCTATCACCCCCACCCCCCCGCCACCAGGGGCACCCTCCACCAGGCCCCCACATATGTCTCCCACCACCCACACCCCCCAGCAGTGCAGGGGCACCCTCCACCAGGCCCCCACTCATGTCTCCCACCACCCCCACCCCCCAGCCACCAGGGGCACCCTCCACCAGGCCCCCACTCATGTCTCCCGCCACCCCCACCCCCCAGCCACCAGGGGCACCCTCCACCAGGCCCCCACTCATGTCTCCCACCACCCCCACCACCCAGCAGTGCAGGGGCACCCTCCACCAGGCCCCCACTCATGTCTCCCACCACCCTCACCCCCCAGCCACCAGGGTCACCCTCCACCAGGCCCCCACTCATGTCTCCCACCACCCCCACCCCCCTGCCACCATGTGCAGCCCCCACCAGGTCCTCACAATGTGCGTATTGGTCAGCCTCCACAGCCAAAAAGCCCTACCAAGTAACCCATTCACCCACATGGAAATGGAAATCACATGTTACACCCCCAATGTTCATGAAGCAAATGAACCCATGTCCGTCACACACATATTTTCCAATTGAATGGGAAAACACACAACATGACATGCATGAAACCAATGAGATGAAACCACACAGTGAACAATGTAAAAAAAAATGGATTAGAAAAAAATACAAATGCTAAAGAAAGAAAACTAACTACAATGTAAATGTGAAAAAAGAAGCTGCATGTCCGCATAAAAACACAAAACTAGAAAATCTAATCCAAAAAATGTTGTCCAAAGTGAAATGTCAAAACTCTCCGTGCAACAAAGAACTATGTACAAAAATAACAAGTGTCCATCATCACAACAGAACTAAGGAAACCTCCTAAAAAACCTACCTAAATATCAACTATATACAAAAAGTGGAGCAGTGTCCGTCGACTCCAAATCATAAGAAAAAACAAAGGAAACCTAAAACTAAAGAACTATGTACAAAGGCGGTGGGCAAGTCCAGCGGCTCACTCTGTGGTGTTCCGGGCCAGGGCATCATCGAACTCCTGTTCGATGTCCCGGAGGCGGTCCAGTTCCATGGCCCCGAGGGTCCGCAGGGACGACGCCGTGTCCTCCTCCAACCCCCTGCGGATTGCCTCGAGGCACTCGGCCCGCCTCAGGGCCCTCCGCATGGAGTTCTCCGCCCTGACCATTGTGAGCCGCGCCTCTTCCACCCGCCGCCGCTCCGCACCTATGGCGTGGCCCAACCGCTGCCACACGGAAGACACTCTCTGTCCTGGGTCCTCCTGCCCTCCGGCCGATGCCTGCCCCTCCGATGTCGAAGGCCCCGAGCCTTCATGGCTCCCACCATCTTGCTGCTGCTGCTGCTCTGCCTCTGCCCGTGCACTGCCTCCTGCTGCCTGCACATCCTCCGCCGGCTGGGGTGCAGTTGTTGATGTGGCCACCCCTGCTGGACGTCCGACTCCCGACTATGGCAGAGATGCCTCCTCCACCAGCCTGGCCGCACTGTCAGAGGCAGCTCCACAGGGCACCCAGGTGACTGATGGGTGGGAAGATGGCACAGAGGACGACTGGCGCGTAGGGGGTCCAGTTGAGGAGGGGGTCGGAACAAGCCCCATCAGACGGAGGAATCCGGTCTGGGTGACCTGTCCCAGCAGGCTGACGTGGTCAACGAGCCATTCGAGATGACGTGCAGTCTCTCCATGAAAAGACTGCAGGTCACCTCGCATGGCCCGTTGACGCAACGCCACACCAGCCAGGACAGGCTCAACCCGGACCTGGATAGCCACGTCCGCAGGCAGAGGAAGGCCAGTTGACGTCAGCTCATCCCCTGCCTGAAAACGGGTCTGGACGTAGGCATCCCTGCTGGTGCAAGATGATGCAGGGACAGGATCGGGGACAGGATTGCACACAGGCACCTCCGCGGCCGCCTGTGCTGCCTCCTGTCCCTGGTCCTGGACTGCACCACTAGCACCAGTGGGATCCCCACCTCCAGACCCCGTCTCTGGTGCTTGCACGGCCTCCTCCTCCACCAGACCCCCCACCAACCTGGATGACTCTGTGCCATCTTCCCCTGTTGGGCCCTGTGGGGTCCCAGCTGCCCCTTCTGCTGCCGAGGAGTCCAACTGCAACCTCCGCCTCTTGGACCTC
This sequence comes from Ambystoma mexicanum, assembly GCF_040938575.1. Lineage (NCBI taxonomy): Eukaryota > Metazoa > Chordata > Amphibia > Caudata > Ambystomatidae > Ambystoma > Ambystoma mexicanum. The sequence goes on along the minus strand of NC_090929.1, from coordinate 850,066,174 downwards.
CCCCCGGCAGCTGCGGCCTGGGACGCGGCACCGGACTCCTCACTCCCCGACGAGATGACAACACGGGAGGGGAGCCGGGCCTTGCGTCTCCGGCTGGCGGTCGGATCCCCGCCGCTGTGCTCCACAGCACCTTCTCCGCCCTCTTCATCAGTTGACGCTGCAGACAGGGAGAAACAAAACACAGGCATCAGGGCACTGTACAATGGACACATACACGCATGACAGTTGCACATGAGTGGCATTGGCAAACCTCAGACATGTCATCACAATCCCCAACAGACATGTCATTGCAACTGGCACACATGAGCCATACCACAGCCATATCGCAACTGCCACCACCATCCCCACACATACAACAGCATCAGCAGCCAAAGGGGAGCCATACATCACATGCAACACAGGAAGTGCACCACACATGTACACACACCACCACACTTGCATGCATGTCTACACCTCTGCCAAGTGTCGCACTGTTCAGACGGGCATCCATGTCACATCTGCCAATCAGGCTTCCACATACCGCTGTCACATGCATCCATGTAGCATCACTGTTGCACCTTTGACAAATACACACACATGCACATGTACACAGTGCTCATACATGCAGCCGAAAACAACATACATGCCTGACATCACGGACATGTCTACTTACATACACATTCATCCAAACATGTGTGCACGCACAACTGCATTTGCCATGCAAGCCCACACACACAAGCACCATCCATGTCTCACACATTACAGCCCTCGCATGTGTCAGCCCCACGGCCCTGTACACCCCCACCCATACTCCACCCCATACAAACAGATGTGCAACTGGCACAATGGGGAATGATCACCACACGCCCTGCTCACAACCAGGATGCATGTACACTCACCGCTCGACTCCAGACGGCTCTGCTTCTCTAGGACCTGGACGTGGAGCGCTGGGGATATGCGTTCCAGGACCCCCATCTGTTCTTCCGACAAGTGGCCCCGGCGCCCCTTGGCATCCGCTGCCTTCAAGAGGCGCCGGGCCTTGTTCAGGGTCCTGGACCTGAAGTCCTCCCAGCGCTTCCTGACATGTTGTAAGTCCCGGACTGCCACCCCCTCCGCGTTGATGGCAGTCACGATGTCTGTCCAGATCCGAGTCCGTCCTTCCTTGTCGGCGCGGGAACTTCCAAAGAGGGCATCATACTGCCCCAGGACTTGCTCCACCAGGACACCAACTTCGGTGGCACTGAAGCTGGTGCCCCTCTGCCTCTCTGGCCGGGGGTTGTCAGTGGTCACAGATGGTGTTAGCCCCGACATGACAACCCCAGAGGCAGGCGTGGGTGGGCAACTGGGTCCTGGGGCTGGGCTGTGGAGCGATGGAATTCCAGTCGGGAGTCTTCTGTTCCAGCAGGGGTGGTCACAGCAACAGCACCCCTGGCTGATGTGCAGGCAGCAAATGGCAGTGCACGTGGGCAGCAGGCAGTCAGGCAGCAGCAGATAGCAGGTGGGAGCATGCTCGGGGCTCTGGGGGGCAGTAATTCGGCCTTCTGGGCAGGAGCGTGGTCTCCCGTGTGCTCACGCGTGGCCAGCTTGGTACGGAGTGAATTGGCACGTGAAAATCCTGCACGTCAGCGTGAAAACCGAGGAAAGGCCCTTAGCGCGTAAGCGCGTCAGCACGCATACGCGATTCCATTGGACCAAAGGCCCTCAGCGCGTAAGCGCGTCTGTGACGTGACCCGCACGGGTGTTTCCCACACAGCACGTGATGACAGAGCACACGTGGAAAGACTGCACGTCAGAGTCTCATCGCGTGTAATTGGACAAAAGTGCGTGTACACGCGATTGGCCTATGTACGTGTATATGAGGTGTGCGCGGACACTTACACACGCAAGTACGTCAGCGCACCTGTATCCCGGTGTACGGCCATTTCCACCAATCACACGCAATGAGACTCTGACGTGCAGTCTTTCCACGTGTGCTCTGTCATCACGTGCTGTGTGGGAAACACCCGTGCGGGTCACGTCACAGACGCGCTTACGCGCTGAGGGCCTTTGGTCCAATGGAATCGCGTATGCGTGCTGACGCGCTTACGCGCTAAGGGCCTTTCCTCGGTTTTCACGCTGACGTGCAGGATTTTCACGTGCCAATTCACTCCGTACCAAGCTGGCCACGCGTGAGCACACGGGAGACCACGCTCCTGCCCAGAAGGCCGAATTACTGCCCCCCAGACCCCCGAGCACGCTCCCACCTGCTATCTGCTGCTGCCTGACTGCCTGCTGCCCACGTGCACTGCCATTTGCTGCCTGCACATCAGCCAGGGGTGCTGTTGCTGTGACCACCCCTGCTGGAACAGAAGACTCCCGACTGGAATTCCATCGCTCCACAGCCCAGCCCCAGGACCCAGTTGCCCACCCACTCCTGCCTCTGGGGTTGTCATGTCGGGGCTAACACCATCTGTGACCACTGACAACCCCCGGCCAGAGAGGCAGAGGGGCACCAGCTTCAGTGCCACCGAAGTTGGTGTCCTGGTGGAGCAAGTCCTGGGGCAGTATGATGCCCTCTTTGGAAGTTCCCGCGCCGACAAGGAAGGACGGACTCGGATCTGGACAGACATCGTGACTGCCATCAACGCGGAGGGGGTGGCAGTCCGGGACTTACAACATGTCAGGAAGCGCTGGGAGGACTTCAGGTCCAGGACCCTGAACAAGGCCCGGCGCCTCTTGAAGGCAGCGGATGCAAAGGGGCGCCGGGGCCACTTGTCGGAAGAACAGATGGGGGTCCTGGAACGCATATCCCCAGCGCTCCACGTCCAGGTCCTAGAGAAGCAGAGCCGTCTGGAGTCGAGCGGTGAGTGTACATGCATCCTGGTTGTGAGCAGGGCGTGTGGTGATCATTCCCCATTGTGCCAGTTGCACATCTGTTTGTATGGGGTGGAGTATGGGTGGGGGTGTACAGGGCCGTGGGGCTGACACATGCGAGGGCTGTAATGTGTGAGACATGGATGGTGCTTGTGTGTGTGGGCTTGCATGGCAAATGCAGTTGTGCGTGCACACATGTTTGGATGAATGTGTATGTAAGTAGACATGTCCGTGATGTCAGGCATGTATGTTGTTTTCGGCTGCATGTATGAGCACTGTGTACATGTGCATGTGTGTGTATTTGTCAAAGGTGCAACAGTGATGCTACATGGATGCATGTGACAGCGGTATGTGGAAGCCTGATTGGCAGATGTGACATGGATGCCCGTCTGAACAGTGCGACACTTGGCAGAGGTGTAGACATGCATGCAAGTGTGGTGGTGTGTGTACATGTGTGGTGCACTTCCTGTGTTGCATGTGATGTATGGCTCCCCTTTGGCTGCTGATGCTGTTGTATGTGTGGGGATGGTGGTGGCAGTTGCGATATGGCTGTGGTATGGCTCATGTGTGCCAGTTGCAATGACATGTCTGTTGGGGATTGTGATGACATGTCTGAGGTTTGCCAATGCCACTCATGTGCAACTGTCATGCGTGTATGTGTCCATTGTACAGTGCCCTGATGCCTGTGTTTTGTTTCTCCCTGTCTGCAGCGTCAACTGATGAAGAGGGCGGAGAAGGTGCTGTGGAGCACAGCGGCGGGGATCCGACCGCCAGCCGGAGACGCAAGGCCCGGCTCCCCTCCCGTGTTGTCATCTCGTCGGGGAGTGAGGAGTCCGGTGCCGCGTCCCAGGCCGCAGCTGCCGGGGGGAGGTCCAAGAGGCGGAGGTTGCAGTTGGACTCCTCGGCAGCAGAAGGGGCAGCTGGGACCCCACAGGGCCCAACAGGGGAAGATGGCACAGAGTCATCCAGGTTGGTGGGGGGTTTGGTGGAGGAGGGGGCCGCGCAAGCACCAGAGACAGGGTCTGGAGGTGGGGATCCCACTGGTGCTAGTGGTGCAGTGCAGGACCAGGGACAGGAGGCAGCACAGGCGGCCGCGGAGGTGCCTGTGTGCAATCCTGTCCCCGATCCTGTCCCTGCATCATCTTGCACCAGCAGGGATGCCTACGTCCAGACCCGTTTTCAGGCAGGGGATGAGCTGACGTCAACTGGCCTTCCTCTGCCTGCGGACGTGGCCATCCAGGACCGGGTTGAGCCTGTCCTGGCTGGTGTGGCGTTGCGTCAACGGGCCATGCGAGGTGACCTGCAGTCTTTTCATGGAGAGACTGCACGTCATCTCGAATGGCTCGTTGACCACGTCAGCCTGCTGGGACAGGTCACCCAGGCCGGATTCCGCTGTCTGATGGGGCTTGCTCCGACCCCCTCCTCAACTGGACCCCCTACGCGCCAGTCGTCCTCTGTGCCATCTTCCCACCCATCAGTCACCTGGGTGCCCTGTGGAGCTGCCTCTGACAGTGCAGCCAGGCTGGTTGAGGAGGCATCCCTGCCACAGTCGGGAGTCGGACGTCCAGCAGGGGTGGCCACATCAACAGGTGCACCCCAGCCGGCGGAGGATGTGCAGGCAGCAGGAGGCAGTGCACGGGCAGAGGCAGAGCAGCAGCAGCAGCAAGATGGTGGGAGCCATGAAGGCTCGGGGCCTTCGACATCGGAGGGGCAGGCATCGGCCGGAGGGCAGGAGGACCCAGGACAGAGAGTGTCTTCCGTGTGGCAGCGGTTGGGCCACGCCATAGGTGCGGAGCGGCGGCGGGCGGAAGAGGCGCGGCTCACAATGGTCAGGGCGGAGAACTCCATGCGGAGGGCCCTGAGGCGGGCCGAGTGCCTCGAGGCAATCCGCAGGGGGTTGGAGGAGGACACAGCGTCGTCCCTGCGGACCCTCGGGGCCATGGAACTGGACCGCCTCCGGGACATCGAACAGGAGTTCGATGATGCCCTGGCCCGGAACACCACAGAGTGAGCCGCTGGACTTGCCCGCCGCCTTTGTATATAGTTCTTTAGTTTTAGGTTTCCTTTCGTTCTTATTATTATTTGGAGTCGACGGACACTGCTCCACTTTTTGTATATAGTTGATATTTAGGTAGGTTTTTTAGGAGGTTTCCTTAGTTCAGTTGTGATGATGGACCCTTGTTATTTTTGTACATAGTTCTTTGTTGCATGGAGAGTTTTTACATTTCACTTTGGACATTATTTTTTTGATTTGATTTTCTAGTTTTGTGTTTTTATGCGGACATGCAGCTTATTTTTTCACATTTACATTGTAGTTAGTTTTCTTTCTTTGGCATTTGTATTTTTTTCAATACATTTTTTTTTACATTGTTCACTGTGTGGTTTCATGTCATTGGTTTCATGCATGTCATGTTGTGTGTTTTCCCATTCAATTTGAAAATATGTGTGTGACGGACATGGGTTCATTTGCTTCATGTACATTGGGGGTGTAACATGTGATTTCCATTTCCATGTGGGTGAATGGGTTACTTGGTAGGTCTTTTTGGCTGTGGAGGCTGACCATTACGCACATGATTGGGGATTGTGAGGACCTGGTGGGGGCTGCACATGGTGGCAGGGGGGTGGGGGTGCAGGGGGACATGAGTGGGGGCCTGGTGGAGGTTGAGCCTGCACTGCTGGGGGGTGGGGGTTGTGGGAGACATGAGTGGGGGCCTGGTGGAGGGTGACCCTGCACTGCTGGGGTGTGGGGGTGGTGGGAGACATGAGTGGGGCCCTGGTGGAGGGTGCCCCACAGTGCTGGGGTGTGGGGGTGGTGGGAGACATGAGTTGGACATGGGTGGGGGCCTGCTGGCAGGTGCCCCACAGTGCTGGGGTGTGGGGGTGGTGGGAGACATGAGTTGGACATGGGTGGGGGCCTGCTGGCAGGTGCCCCACAGTGCTGGGGGGTGGGGGTGGTGGGAGACATGAGTGGGGCCCTGGTGGAGGGTGACCCTGCACTGCTGGGGGGTGGGGGTGGTGGGAGACATGAGTGGGGCCCTGGTGGAGGGTGACCCTGGTGGCTGGGGGGTGGGGGTGGTGGGAGACATGAGTTGGACATGGGTGGGGGCCTGCTGGCAGGTGCCCCACAGTGCTGGGGTGTGGGGGTGGTGGGAGACATGAGTTGGACATGGGTGGGGGCCTGCTGGCAGGTGCCCCACAGTGCTGGGGGGTGGGGGTGGTGGGAGACATGAGTGGGGCCCTGGTGGAGGGTGACCCTGCACTGCTGGGGGGTGGGGGTGGTGGGAGACATGAGTGGGGCCCTGGTGGAGGGTGACCCTGGTGGCTGGGGGGTGGGGGTGGTGGGAGACATGAGTTGGACATGGGTGGGGGCCTGCTGGCAGGTGCCCCACAGTGCTGGGGTGTGGGGGTGGTGGGAGACATGATTTGGACATGGGTGGGGGCCTGCTGGCAGGTGCCCCACAGTGCTGGGGGGTGGGGGTGGTGGGAGACATGAGTGGGGCCCTGGTGGAGGGTGACCCTGCACTGCTGGGGGGTGGGGGTGGTGGGAGACATGAGTGGGGCCCTGGTGGAGGGTGACCCTGGTGGCTGGTGGGTGGGGGTGGTGGGAGACATGAGTTGGACATGGGTGGGGGCCTGCTGGCAGGTGCCCCACAGTGCTGGGGTGTGGGGGTGGTGGGAGACATGAGTTGGACATGGGTGGGGGCCTGCTGGCAGGTGCCCCACAGTGCTGGGGGGTGGGGGTGGTGGGAGACATGAGTGGGGCCCTGGTGGAGGGTGACCCTGCACTGCTGGGGGGTGGGGGTGGTGGGAGACATGAGTGGGGCCCTGGTGGAGGGTGACCCTGGTGGCTGGGGGGTGGGGGTGGTGGGAGACATGAGTTGGACATGGGTGGGGGCCTGCTGGCAGGTGCCCCACAGTGCTGGGGTGTGGGGGTGGTGGGAGACATGAGTTGGACATGGGTGGGGGCCTGCTGGCAGGTGCCCCACAGTGCTGGGGGGTGGGGGTGGTGGGAGACATGAGTGGGGCCCTGGTGGAGGGTGACCCTGCACTGCTGGGGGGTGGGGGTGGTGGGAGACATGAGTGGGGCCCTGGTGGAGGCTGACCCTGGTGGCTGGGGGGTGGGGGTGGTGGGAGACATGAGTTGGACATGGGTGGGGGCCTGCTGGCAGGTGCCCCACAGTGCTGGGGTGTGGGGGTGGTGGGAGACATGAGTTGGACATGGGTGGGGGCCTGCTGGCAGGTGCCCCACAGTGCTGGGGGGTGGGGGTGGTGGGAGACATGAGTGGGGCCCTGGTGGAGGGTGACCCTGCACTGCTGGGGGGTGGGGGTGGTGGGAGACATGAGTGGGGCCCTGGTGGAGGCTGACCCTGGTGGCTGGGGGGTGGGGGTGGTGGGAGACATGAGTTGGACATGGGTGGGGGCCTGCTGGCAGGTGCCCCACAGTGCTGGGGTGTGGGGGTGGTGGGAGACATGAGTTGGACATGGGTGGGGGCCTGCTGGCAGGTGCCCCACAGTGCTGGGGGGTGGGGGTGGTGGGAGACATGAGTGGGGCCCTGGTGGAGGGTGACCCTGCACTGCTGGGGGGTGGGGGTGGTGGGAGACATGAGTGGGGCCCTGGTGGAGGCTGACCCTGGTGGCTGGGGGGTGGGGGTGGTGGGAGACATGAGTTGGACATGGGTGGGGGCCTGCTGGCAGGTGCCCCACAGTGCTGGGGTGTGGGGGTGGTGGGAGACATGAGTTGGACATGGGTGGGGGCCTGCTGGCAGGTGCCCCACAGTGCTGGGGGGTGGGGGTGGTGGGAGACATGAGTTGGACATGGGTGGGGGCCTACTGGCAGGTGCCCCACAGTGCTGGGGGGTGGGGGTGGTGGGAGACATGAGTTGGACATGGGTGGGGGCCTGCTGGCAGGTGCCCTACAGTGCTGGGGGGTGGGGGTGGTCGGAGACATGAGTGGGGCCCTGGTGGAGGGTGACCCTGCACTGCTGGGGGGTGGGGGTGGTGGGAGACATGAGTGGGGCCCTGGTGGAGGGTGACCCTGCACTGCTGGGGGGTGGGGGTGGTGGGGGACATGAGTTGGACATGGGTGGTTGACTGCTGGCATGTGCCCCACAGTGCTGGGGGGTGGGGGTGCAAGGGGACATGTGTTGGTGTTCATTAGTTCAAGGAGACATGTGCCTTTGCTGGGGGGCATGCCCATGTTGGGTGGGCTGCCTGCGGGACATGACCAGGGATGCAGGGTAGTCCCCTGTGGTGTGGGCTGCCTGCAGGGGCCGTGGAGGGTGTACAGGGTACACCTGGGAGGACCCACACTGTCAAATCACATGTGGGACTCCCCGGCACCCCTGAAATACACGTACCGTGCAGAAATCGCGTGTAAAACTTCCCGCGCACCCCTGAAATACACGCGCCCAGGCTATTCGCGTGTAAAACTTCCCGCGCACCCCTGAAATACACGCGCCCAGGCTATTCGCGAGTAAAACTTCCCGCGCACCCCTGAAATACATGCGCCCAGGCTATTCGCGTGTAAAACTTCCCGCGCACCCCTGATATACACGCGCCCAGGCTATTCGCGTGTGGAACTTCCCGCGCACCCCTGAAATACACGGGCCCAGGCTATTCGCGTGTGGAACTCCCCGCGCACCCCTGAAATACACGCGCCCAGGCTATTCGCGTGTGGAACTTCCCGCGCACCCCTCAAATTCACGCGCCCAGGCTATTCGCGTGTGGAACTTCCCGCGAACCCCTGAAATACACGCGCCCAGGCTATTCGCGTGTGGAACTTCCCGCGAACCCCTGTAATACACGTAGCCCGCTCCCCCAGGCCCGATCGCGTGAGGAACTTCCCGCGCACCCCTCAAATTCACGCGCCCAGGCTATTCGCGTGTGGAACTTCCCGCGCACCCCTGAAATACACGCGCCCAGCCTATTCGCGTGTGGAACTTCCCGCGCACCCCTGAAATACACGCGCCCAGGCTATTCGCGTGTGAAACTTCACGCGAACCCCTGAAATACACGTAGCATGCTCCCCCAGGCCCGATCGCGTGAGGAACTTCACGCGAACCCCTGTAATACACGTAGCCCGCTCCCCCAGGCCCGATCGCGTGTGGAACTTCACGCGAACCCCTGTAATACACGTAGCCCGCTCCCCCAGGCCCGATTGCGTGTGGAACTTCACGCGAACCCCTGAAATACACGTAGCCCGCTCCCCCAGGCCCGATCGCGTGAGGAACTTCACGCGAACCCCTGTAATACACGTAGCCCGCTCCCCCAGGCCCGATCGCGTGAGGAACTTCACGCGAACCCCTGTAATACACGTAGCCCGCTCCCCCAGGCCCGATCGTGTGAATGACTTCACGCGAACCCCTGTGATGCACGTACCCTGCAAATCGCGTGTGACACTTCCCGCGCACCCCGGTATACATGCACACGTATTTTTTGTCAGCGGGTGTCCGTGTTTGTGGGTACCCCTTTGCACGTCATTTTTCCTGGAGGGCCACAGTATGGGACATTCATCATGGCAGTATATAGGTGCTATTTGTTGGCGCACCTTTTGGCGCACATTTCTTACAGCCGCAGAGACGCTACCGCCTCCTTTCTTGTGGCGGTCGTGTTTGTGCCTGTGCGCTGGTTTGAGCGTGCGCTTTTTTCCCCTATTCTATTCCATGAATACGTGTTGTAGGCGAGCGTGTGGGCGTTCCGCGCACTTGTGCCCTGTACTTCCCCCGTGACGCCCACGTTTTGGCAAGTTGTTCCCCATTCCGAGTGTTACGCCCGTGTTCCGCCTACTTTTATTGCGTGCGCCGCGCTATGTGCGAATTTCGCTGTGGCCTGTGCGATTTTCGCTGTGACCTGGCGCACGCTGTTAGATGGCCTGTGCGCCAACGTGCGCCAACGTGCGCCGCGCACTTTTTTTTCGCACATCCGCTGGTTTTCTCGCGCACGGCCTTCCATGAATCGACGTGCGCTGCTTTTCGTGCGATTTTCGCACGTTCACTGTGATTTTCGCTATTCCACTGCGATTCGCACGTTTTTGCCCACTTGCGCCGCGCTAATTATTCCATGAATCGGCCTCTTGATCCCCATAGGGTTCAATAGGAATGGGGAGCTCAGATGCACCAGCACCATTCAGAATGATGCCGGTGCATCCGACATGCTCTGCTCGTGCATGCCGGTACGCCCGCCAGGTCAGACCTGATGGGCGGGAAGGCACCCGTGAGCAGAACTTGTAGTTTGCTGGTCTGGTAACAACGATACCGGCAAGCTTACTGGTACTGTTGTCACGGGCCCGGCAAACTTATACTGAGGCCCAATTTCTTTTTGAAGTAATAGGGCTCCCCTCAACCCCATGACGTGTATGTGTAAAGTGTATTGTGAAAGGGTGTACACTTAAATGTGGAGGTGGCTGCCTGTGTGAGTGTATGGTAAAAGGGTGCACACAAATGTATGGGTGACTGGCTGCACACTTAAATGTATGAATGGCTCCCTGGGTGTGCCTGTATGGTGAAAGAGTGCACACTTAAATGTAATGATGGCTGGATGTGCATGCTTGTATATGGTGAATGGTGTTGGTGTTCAGGAGCACAACAAAACGTACATTTCGGGGGGCTGATCCTTTGAATGTTGGGTGAGGCGCTAACGTCACGGGTGGTGGGGAAGGCAAACTTATTTGTGTGGGGGCATCTAACTTCTTTACGCATTTTAATGAGACTATTCTTGTGCAGTTTCAATGTTACACGCAATTAACTCTCTCCTTTAAGTGTGAAAACACCCACTTATGAACTGTTGTGAGAATGAATGGTCTCCTGTTCCCTTTCTACCCTTCCAATCACTTCCCTGGCATGAAAGTACTAAACACACATCACAATTTCAATCGCCTAAAAAATGTGGCATTTGAATGCAGGTACTAACAGTGAATTGCTTTACATTAGTAACTGGTGGGCCCTTGTTAACAGCGAAACCCAGGTGCTGTTTAACACCTGTGTCCTGTTCTGTACGGCAACTGCTCTGAAGGTCAGCCAGGTTGAGTCAACATAGCTCAACATTTCTGGGGGTGAGTGCTGCAGCCCAGTCAACTGAATATTGTTAAGCCCCTACTTGTGTTTAATGCCTTAATTACTTATTGGTAATCATCATTACTCCTAGCCCTATTCTTCCTTGTCCCTGTACTTGTGTATGAGGCAATACTTGTGTATGAGGTAATATGCCTCATACACAAGCACTGGGATGAGGTAGAGGTACATGGAGGTAATGCCTGAGTTAGGTACCTGTATCTTCATTACTCCTAATCCCACTCTTCCTCATCCCAGTACTTACCTATGAGGCAAGGAGCCTCAAGCGTAAGCTCTGGGACAAGGAAGAGGGACGTGAAGGTAATGGTAATTCTGGGCCAAGGAGCTGATTTTGGAGGCTGGGGTAGGGCATGGGAGGGAGCGGGGATGTGTGGGCGGTGGGATTGTGTGATAAATCATAATGGTGTCCATGTCCAGGCTAAGCAGGCATGATATGTGGTATAAGTGGCTAGAGAGGCATTTTGGTGCAGCCAGTCTAGTTATTCCTCAGTTTGGTATGACTTTTTTTTTTAACTGTGCATTTCTGATAAAGCAGTCCCGCTAAGTGTAATTACCTGGCTAGATTGGCATTTGGTTGCTGCCAGTCTAGCCATTTCTTACTGCAGCACTGTATATTTTTTTGAGAATCTGTGTTAAAATGATATGATATAAGTCTATTATAACACACCTGTACACAAGTGTTTCTTGGCACAGCAAGCAATGGAGTGAAGGTAGAGTGTGGACAAGACAAATGATCTTACTAGGCCTTGGGTCATTCAAAAAATGCAAGGGTAAAGGGAGGGGGATGTGCAAGGAAGAAGTGAGGGGAAAACAGGTCTGTAATGCTCTGAGTAAGTGCAGCCAGGACAGTGCGGCTCTGGGTAGTGCAAGGAGAACAAGGGACTGTAGGGTTACAGTTACAGTCCCTAAGTGTGTGGTAGGCATGAGGCAGTGCAAGGGTGACTGATTAAGAAAGAGCCTGGACTCAGTGAGACTCCAGGGTGGCCAAGTAACCAGTCGGTCCAGCAGACAGGTAGGTCAGGTAGGTCAGCAGGGGAGGGAGAGAGCGAAAGCAGAGGAGAAGAGGAAGGTTTTGAACTGCTTCCGGAACATCAGGATATCCGCTAAAGTTTGAGAGGGGCAGGAAGGCCATTCCAGAGGGAGGCATCTGCAGAGGAGAGAGATCTACCCCACACTATATTTTGGAAGAGAGCATTGGATGTAGTGTGAGCCCGACCCCAGAAAGCCTTGTGGACAATGCAAAGGGTTTTGAACTTGATTCTTGCAACCACCGGGAGCCAGTGGAGTGATTTCTGGGCTGTAGAGATATGATCCCTTGGCTTGTGGCCAAGGATAAGTCTCGCTGTCCTGTTTTGGATTAGTTGCAGAGGGCAGTGAGTAGAGGAAGCAGCTTGAGAAAGAGGCTGTTGCAGTAGTCCAGCCTAGAGCGAAACAGGGATCTGGAGACAGTGAGCTTCTGGGGGAAAGTGAGAAAGGGAAGGGTCCCTTTGAGGAGGACCAGCTGGTAGGGAGTGGGACTTCTTGGCGACGTCCGAGATGAGAGGAGAGAAAGAGAGCGTGGAGTCGAAGATGAGACAAAAGGTTTTTTGCCTCGCAGGAAGGCAAAGGAAGAGGGCCTAAGGTGGGCGGCCAGAGTGAGAGAGGGAAAACAGGGGCAGTGGTCCTAATGAGAAGGATATCCATCTTAATGTCACTAAGGTAGATATCGTTGGAAGTGCACCAATCCTGTATCACGGATAGACAGTCAGGAATGAGCAAGAGTTGAGAGGAGCCTGAAGGAAAGCTGAGTGCCATCCGCATAACACTGAAAGTTAAAGGAGAAGGTAGAGATTAGGTGGGCCAAAGGGGCCAAGTAGAGGTTGAAAAACCAGGGTGAGAGGATAGAACCCTGAGGAATGCCACAGGTAGAGAGAGAGGTGGCAGAGAGAAAGGGACCAAGTTGGACCTGGGAGGGGCAGTCCAAGAGGAAGGCGGTCAGCCACTCCAGGGCCTGATCCGTGATGCCCAGGTTCTCACGTAGTCGTTTGATCAGGATGGCGTGGTTGACTTTGTCAAAAGTAGAGGAAATATCGAGGTTTAGGACAGAAGGAATGCTGCAATCAAGGTTAGAGAGCAGATTTTCACGGGTGTTCAGGAGAGCAGTTTCGTGCCTCTGGCTGCTCTGAAGCCAGACTGATGGTCATGGAGACAACCAACAGATTAAATGTGGAGAGTAAGCTGGGAGATGGGCAGCTTTTTTCCAAGAGTTTGCCCAGGAAAGGGGTGATGGAGATTGGGTGAAAGTTTGCCAGACAGGTAGGATCGGCAGACGGCTTCTTGAGGAGTGGGTGCATAAGGGAGTGCTTAACGAGAAAGGGGAACGTTCCAGTGGTGAAAGAGTGATTACAGAAATCTGCCAAGTTGCAGCAAGGGCGTCAATATGGTCCTTGTTGGTTATGGAGGCGCATAGGAGCACCTGTTTGGACCACACTTTCAGGATCGGACTTGTCTAGAAACCTTATCAGGTGTTGTCAGAGAAAGAAGAGAAAGGAGGAGAGGTAGAGCTGGCCAAAGGGAGCCGAGAGAGGACGTGGGAGAGGAAGAGGGAGATAGTGGACAGGATGTCCTGAGTTTTAGCAGAGAAGTGAGGGGCCAGAGCCATACAGAGGGCCTGGGAGGGAACAGGAGAGGTGGAGACCGCAACAGGATTGACCAGTTCTGTGCAGATTGTAAAGAGTTTGGCCGTGTTGTTAGAGGCAGCAGAGACCCGGGCTTCAATGTGTGCTGTCTTGTTGATGAGTGTTATTGCTTTGACTGGCATTTTTCTGCAACCAGTCTAGGTATGTCTAAATGTGGCCTGGCATGCTTTACTGTAATGTTATAATGTGTCTACACTGTGCAGCCAGTGGGACATGTTTTCAATGTGACATGGCATTTTTAATAGCAAAGCTTTAATGTTCCTGTGCACTGTTGGTGACTTGCATGTATTGGATTGGTGTTACCCTACAAAACAATTGCAAACACTCTGTTTTTTAACAAATTATTCGCAGAAAGTGTGCTGCATATTGCATTAAAACACATATTTATATCTTTCTCCAAGTACAGTGTGTGGCATACCGCTTCATCAGCACGTTCGTGCGTATTGTGCAAGCGTGATAATCTAGAGCTGCCGAGAGTGTAGCACGATTTGCTGGCGACTTGGGGGGTGCCCCCTCAGCATGGCTCGCAGGGAGGCCCCCACATTTTGTGTTACGCCACTAGGTTGACTGCTTGTGAAACCTTCAACATCCACACATCCTAATTATTGTGATCAGCTCCAGTGCAATGCTGTAGTAACACAGAAGTCATATTAAAGATGTACTTCAAAAGTGAGCATTAATGATGTTACTGTTCCTTTTTTAACTGTGAAGATGCCTATATATGTAGGTTTATTTATGTTGTCATGAAGAAAAGGTGCACACTTGCCTACCCTACGCCCCTTCTGGATATTTAGCAAACAGATCTTTTCATTCTGGGATGTGTAGTTCTGTTTCCATCATTATAAGTAATGTGCGCCTTCAATGTGTTTATGCATTGACTGTCGAGTTCTGGACGTACACGAAGACCATACGTTTGACTGTGTCTCACGCATTCAAGTATTTTGTTATCTTGGGTAGCTGTGGTGGTAACCCGATTTTGTGGTATTTTGGGAAATGTTGGGTTCCGCAATATGTGCCTCCTTGCAGCTGTTCCTTGAACTTAATTTATGATAAAACTTAGCATTGGCAAAACAAACCTTTGTTTGATGTTGTGAAACCATTAGATAGGCATTTTCTAGACAGTGCCATTATGTGCCATTTTACTCACCGCATTTGCCAACTGTCGCCATTTCTTTCATTGCTTGTCCCATTTTGGCAGTGCTTACATAAAGGCAAAACATGTTGGTGTTGTCAGTGCCTGTGAAGGCATAATTTTATAGTGGTGGCAGCACACTGTGGTTTGGTGCGCACAACGCAGGAAGGGGAATCTGGAAAACGTGTCCAGCCACAGTAATCGAAGTAAGATCCAGTTAGAGATGCTAAGACCTGACTGAACACAAAAAAAGGCAAATAGACAGTACTGGGCCTCATCACGAGGTTGGCAGTAACACCGATTCTGCCACCTGACATCCCGGTGGCACCCTGGTACCACCGGGATATCAGAAGTTGTGGAGGAGCAGTTACTCCCCAATACTGTGGAGTTCCATAGGACTCCACGGAAATGGGAACACTGAAGCACCGGCACCATAAGTAACGATGCTGGTGCTTCAGTGAAAAGTCTGCCGGGAGGGGCCTGAATTCCCAGCAGGTCAGGCCTGCCGTGTATTCCGGGGCCCCTACCGGCAGGCTCAGAGGTTGCCGGTTCGGATAGGGTAACAGTACATTGCTACCGGCGCCCTTATTTCCCCACCGGCAAACATGTAATGAGGCACTTGACAAAGATTTAAGGTCTGTGAGCAGTAAAACTAAAGCAAGGCATCAACCATATTAGCTGGATGTAAAGGTACACATTATAAACCTATCAGGTTTTTTTCATTTTCAGGAGTGCCTGTCCATTTACAGCCCATGGCCTGGGCCTGTATTTAGGATTTACAGTTACATAAGGGTAGAATGCATTATCGCTTACCCAAAATACCCACAGATCAGTAGTGTGTTTTCTGGGCATTAGGCATAATATAATGGGTGAATTAGCATAAATTTAAGATGTGTGGGCTGCAACGCCGCGCCAAGCGTCAAGCTTTATTGCCGAAAAATGTGTGATGATCTAAAGTCAAGTTATATAGAATACTTCAAAAGGTGCTTTTTAAAGAGGGGTCATCTGCTAAAGCTTCTATTCTAAAGTTCCCCCCCCAGTCTGCAACTTTCCATTTGGGAGAACTTTGATGCACAAAGACATTGCTCAACGAATTTCAAGTGCATTGATGGCGATATCAATACCCACCCAAATCACACAACTAGACTCTGCCAAACCAAATCTCAAGTCATAAAATCTGGCTAATGGTTTGAGACATTAGTACCACACACACAGACCCAGATACCACCCTGAACAAATAGATGACGCAATAATGTGCACATTCTCATAATTGCAACATTTCCCCAGTACAAGGACAGTGTATAAATACAATCCAGGTCAAAACTGTAAAGCAAGATACATCCCAAGCGACAAATACTTTAAACCTGCATATGCACAGTAACACCTAAAGCTCAAACCATGTTTAACTTTGTACATGCTGCAGCCAGCAATCTCTACAGTCTGCAGCCCTACCTCGCCCCCCACCCCCCGCCTCCCCCCCGCACACTCGCACCACTATATGGACTTTAAACA
Organism: Ambystoma mexicanum; assembly: GCF_040938575.1. Classification (NCBI taxonomy): domain Eukaryota; kingdom Metazoa; phylum Chordata; class Amphibia; order Caudata; family Ambystomatidae; genus Ambystoma; species Ambystoma mexicanum. The sequence goes on along the minus strand of NC_090929.1, from coordinate 850,049,951 downwards.
TGCTACAATATATGGTGGTAACTTTTTCCTAATCTGATTTTACAACCCGTGCCCACAACATCCATTATCACAGAAAATGAACCACAGTAATGTGACCCAATAGTGCTATCGCACCCAAACTAAACCCCGACACATACCATCACCATAACCTTCTAACCGACCTTTCTCTAGAATGTCACTGCATATTCAGATAAGGCACCCCTCACACACAAAAATATGAAAGAAAACCAACCCCATCACAAGAGGATAAAAAACACACATTATTTCAGTAGCAGTCAAGTTGTTTCAGTTAGCGTTTTTCTAATTAACTTACCAGAGAAAAAGCGTCTTCCAAGAAGCAGAGGGAGGCTCTTCCATCATAGAGGGTCATGGTAGGTGCCTGACAGGAATGGCACCAGGGTTCCTAGTCCCTATAGTTACTGTGTCTTTTGAGACTGCATAGCATTTAGACTGCTATGGTTGGTTCTCCAAAGATGACAACACTGTATGTCTATGTCACTTCAGGTACCAGAGCACTTCAGCGACTTAAGTATCCAACAATTGTTTTTGAAACTGCACATTTTCCCACCTAGTAAGACATTCCCTTTTCCTTCTCTGTCCTGAGGTCTATGCCTTGAAACCTGCTCCAATCCAAGATTTGTTATCCTGCTGTGCTCTTTGACAACCTTCCATGGCGTGTTCCTTCATGTCTCTGCTTCTGTTCTTCTGTGCCAATGGTTAACCCTGCCTGGCTTCTTGGAATATTTCATGTTCTGAACTTAGGCGTTTGCAGCTTTCCACTACGTAGCCTCCATTCTAGTCCAGGTACGTGCTGCCTACCCCCTGTCCTTGGCACACCTGCACACCTGCACACCTGTGTAATTCCTGCACTCCTTAGCACCTTAGCACCACTGCATCACCTCAGATAACCATGAATGTCAGTGTCAGTTCAGAGCCTCCTAACACAAACCACTACTGCCACAGGAAACTCAGGCTACCTAAGGATCATCTCAAGCCCCACCCCCAGGGGTTTTCCCTCTAATCGGACAGGTTGACTCTTTCTTGCATTGCCTGCCTACATCTGTTACTGACTTGGTGAAAGAATAGCCTCAGGAGGAGATAGGCTATACATATCGGTCTTTTCCTCCTAAAGGCACATCCAAGGCCTGTCACTGACACAGAACTCCCCAGGGCAGGCCTGAGAGTGTATCCTATCGAGAGGGAAACAATGGTAAAATAGAGAATGTGGAGGTGAAGGAGAGTTTAGGTCCTTTGTAAATAAGAAGTAAACAAGGGGAACTCTGTGAGTTCATCAAAATGGACAGCTGAATAGCGTTGAAAGAAGGGAGCATGGCTACAGACAAAGCGGCCAAAATCAGAGTGTGGGGAAAGCTGTATGCCAGAAAACCGGGAGTACATTTGGGAGGAGCAAGGCAGCATGGAAAGAAATAGGTCACAAAAGAGTGGAGTGGAAAGTTGTGTGATTGTAAGATGATCCAAATACCATTCCAAAATATTATTATCAGAAAGGAAGGTTACTATTGTAATTTTAGAGGAAAGCATATACGGTTACAAAGTCCTATAAAAATCGACCTAAACTGAGTTCACAATATATTCAACGTATCAACATTGTAGTAGGAGATTCATCATAAAAAAAAATATTTAAATGATTTAAAACACAACCACAAGTACATCACTTAGAAATATATACATACATAAAATTATACAGTTCATTTTATCAATTCCAAATACAAAAAAAATAACAAATGTCAAAGTTAATGGTACTAATCTTAGTAAACTCTGTACATTTAGTCAAAGCCCTACATGTATATGTTTCTGTCCTGGTTTCCCAGAAGGTGTCAGACATTCATCAGGGGCTGTACTAATAGGTTCACAAGTAGAAGATGAACTCAGGACAAATATTTCTTTCTTAGTGTTCCACAAATCTTTGTGGATATTTCTTAAACTAAAGTAAAAAAAATCTCAGTTTCTGTATAATTCTTAAACCCTATTATTTTTTCAGATACATACATAGTTACATATCTCTATTGAAGGTGTACCTGGAATAGATTTCTATGGTAGTCATCCATCTTTACTGATATCCACAGGTGGCCATTGTTACTACATGTGCTGTGATGCTGCTCCAAAAATGCTACACTGCAATAATAAAACACACCAACCTTGACACCTATAGTAAAGAAGTACTCTTCATTACAAAAAACTACTAGCAATACAAAATTAGTAGTAGATTACCTCTGCTCTTTGTTTGGGAATCAGGTAACATTGTTCCTATGCGCTGGAGATTTATATTATTTCCCTGAGATTTAGACCAGGAAATTCTCTCTATTTTGTAACAAAGGAAAGATATAACATAGTGTCATAGTTGTTATAGTGTTATAAACATCTATCTAGATGTCATAGATTAATTGACATGAAAGGTAACTTATTTGAAAAGTACTTGAAGTTGATACTACTAGTAATGTTGCTGTATAGAATTTGGTTTTCATGGTCCCACCACAGAATTGTGTGCCTTGGTGTTGGCAGTAAGAGCTCCTGTAAATAAGGGTGAAGGGGATTATTATCCCTGGTTTGTTAAACCAACCAAGATGTTGAGGCATGTAAACCAACAAAAACGTACTATTCACTGGAGCCCAGCAGCATGTCCTGCTGCATCCTAGACTATAAAACAAAATTGTAGGGTCTGCAAATCCAAGATGTCTGCCTATATAAATGTGGCATGTCACGTGAGGATGTCATCACGTGACATCATCACGTGACGGCAAAACGTGATGCAAAATGCTTTGTTGTGTAACCACAAATGGGCTATACTTGTTATTGTGCCTGCAGTGACTTAAAACTACCAAGGATGGAATACGAGACTGTAATAAATACAGATCACAACAAAGGGTGAGGTGTTGTGCTAGTACACATCTACAGTCTAATAAGCAAAAACTGAGCTTCTCAAAATACTGTTATAGTAGTATACAGCCTTTGGGGGATGGAATGCCAGACTGTATTTAGTAGGGACCACAACAATGGGTGGGGGTCTGTTGATATCCACATGTATAATGTGACAGAGAAAAGGGAAAGCTCAAAGGGTGGGTGGGCTCAACATCACACTAAAACAATTGGCTCCCGCAATAGAGAACATTATCTTATTAACACTTTGGATGGCTGTATACAAGCCCATGACACATGTCACCTGGCAGCATGAACAATATTGACAAAATGAGAAAATAAAAATGAGGAGAAATCTCTTGTTTAATTAATTCCTGCAAATCAAGGTTATCTTGGAGAAAGCCACTATGTTTCCCTAAATAGTGCATATCCCCACTAAGTAGGTAGGTGAATGTATCCCCTTTGGTAGGAATACTGTGTTTATCCAAACAGTATTTGAGGATTTAGAGTCTCAGAGGTTATTTAGTTCCAATCTATAATCTACTTTGCCTTGATAAATCAATGTTAACCACACCAAATATGTTTACTGTATCTGACAAGTATTTAGTATATAGCAACGAACATTTACAAAAACATCTCAAACTAGGTCCCTCTGCTGGGCTAGGGCAATGCAGTAGATAAAGGTGCTAACAACCGGTGGGACGATTTAGTGCAATTATGCAAAAGATTGGTCCACATTGACTTGCATGAAATAATTAAATACCTTAACAACGTTGGACTGCTACAGTGCTTAATTGTAAAAAATGAACCCAGATTGTGTTTGGATAATGAGGACTTTAAAATCAAGTGGAGTTGTATCTCACATATATATTGCAGAAATTGGCTTATTCTAATCATAGAGACTGCCCATGAAACATCTAAGAAAATTGAAACAGAACTCAATATGTTACAAGAAGATGTTAGGGAAAGCTTGGATCTAGAGATCTTCAAATATAAACTAGACAACCATTTGAAATAAATGCAGACATTTAGAATTACCACTACCAATTTATGGGTCAAGAGAATGAGAAAGGACCCCCAAACCTTTAACCATGAGAAAGGGTTTCCCTATGGTACTAAGGATCAAACATTTGGACAAACAGGGAATGTACCAAGACAGAACATATGTGTATGGTTTCATAACATGTCCTACAGCTCAAGTGAAGATGGGGGGAAAACAGAAAAGTATGACTCTACAAGGCCAGGACCGAGTGGCGCCAACAACGAACCGGACACTCAGGATAAAAGAGGAAGGGGTTCTCCACAGACCTACCAAACTAGATAAATACATCCTTTTTTATGCCAGGGCAACACAATCAGCAACAATGGGACAGAGAAATAATGTGTGCACACAGTTATCACGTGTGGTAGTGAATCTCTCCACATATCCCTTATCTTGAGCAGAAGAAGGGGTTTTGAATAAGGGCCTTAACTTTGTCATTTCCAAGCAACATAATATTTTCGACTTTTGTGTAGAATTACAATAATTCATGAGTAAAGTGCACTTGAAGGAATTTCTTAATGACCAGATCCTGTATGAATGCAATACATGGAGTACGCCTACACAATCTGTTCACCTTCAACCCCCCCTGCACAAGCTCATGCAGCAGAATTAATTGTGTTTGAGGTGAAGGTCCTAGAAGATATAGGACAACTTGCAACTTAAGTAAAAGCGAACAGATAAATCTCAATGACCTAGGTAAAAACAAGGATTTGGTGATACGTCAGGCTGCCAAGGGAGGAGCTATTGCAGTCCTCAGTAGAACAGACTACATAAAGGAATGTGAGGTATTACTGTCAGATAGAAAGAGCTAAGGTAGGTTGGAAATGGATCCTAGTAATCACCTACTGGGCCTTATCAAGGCCAAAGTGGGGAGAGCACTAGAAACTTAGATGATAAGCAAACAAGAATCTGAATATCAAGTAAAAGATAATGGCAGAGTGCCTGTCTTTTACATCCTACCTAAAATACACAAACATTTGGAAAAACCTCCCGGTAGACCTATCGTTTCTGGAGTAAACTGCACCATGACACCATTGTCTAAATGTGTAGATTTCTATCTCAGAGCATTCATTCCCCAGATGAGGAGATTTGTCCAGGATACAAAACATGCAATTAACGAAATCAAAGTTTTGACGTTTGACCCGAATATTATCATGCTAATGTGCCTGGATATTCAATCCCTTTACACAAGAATTCCGCAACAAGCTACTCTGGAGTAGGTGGAGGACAGACTGTTGACAAGGAATGATGAACATCCAGTTAGCAATGCTTTTATAAAATGGTGTCCTGAGTTATCCCTCACCAACAAATATTCCCACATGTAAAATTCTTGCTAAATAAAAAGGTATGCTTAACATATGTTTGCTAGTATCCCTCCAGTTGTGTCTCTATTATATGAAGGTGTAAAAGTATACAGTTGTCATTTTAGATGGTAAATTAAGGGTGGGAAAATGGTTGTTAATAATGTTTTTCCCTTTTTCTTGAGCAGTTCAGCATCAGTAACAGAACTCAGCTTGGAGATGTAACCAGAAATTACTTCAATGACATTGGGCCTCTTTACAATAGTGCCGGTCTGGAAACAACGGTGCCGGTAAGACTACCAGCACCGTTGTTTCCAGACCGGCACACTACAATGTTAACTACACATTAACTACACATTAACTACACTGTTAACGGTGCCGGTGCTCCCATGTCCACATTCCCCTTGGAGTCCTACAGGACTACATGGGAATGGGGACTAACAAAATTAACGGCGCTTGACTTCCTGGCCACTGGACTTGGAATAGCCTGGTGGCACTAGGAAATCAGGTGCTGGTATTTTTTTTGTTATGGGTCCTGCGGCAAAGTTATCACTTTGGCTTCCAATATAATTCTTCTGTGCTTGTGCATTATATGTATTTGTTTATTTATTTATATACTGGAGGAACAACACTCTTTTGATCACAAAAGAACGTACAATAGATAAGAAATCAGATTTGATGGGAAGCAGTGAGCTTCTTACAGTGGGGTGAGTTTGAAGGACATTCTGATCAGATTGTGGAGGGGAGTAAATGGACCAGTCGCTGGGGACAATATATAAGTGGACATAGATAAAGGACAACCAGCTTTGGACATGTTTAGTGCAGGTAGGAGGTACAGCTAGCTATGCTCGCGATGTGACATTGATGGGTGAAGTGCTAGAGTGGAGGCAGATTCAGTGAGGGACAGAGGCAGGTTAGAGTTAAGGGAAAAATGTTAGCAAGCACGCAGATGAGAGGTACGTTTAGATGGTAACTCGCAGGCAATGTTGTAGGCTTTCAGTTTGATTTCGAACAAATCCTTGTGGACTGTTTCTTGGATGTCAGGGAGAAGAGAATTCCATCCATGTGGAGCAAGAAGAGTGAAAGGTCACAAGTGAGAGGAAGGACAGGCAAGGTGAGGAGCCACAAGGGTAGTCGAGGGGGCAGAGCGCAGATTATGAGAAGGCTGGCATGCGCCGTATGGGATCGTTGTGCATTTGGCCCCGTTGGAGGACGCTGGGAGTCCACCACATTCTTCCTACTTCTGCAGTCTAGTTGTTACGCTTCGCGGAAGACCGGCTTATTAGTCACGCCCATTTTCTTATGCGTCGCAACTTCCCTTGTCAGGATTGCTGCCTGTCTGGGACTCTCCGTTGCTATACGCTCTTTTTTCCTTTTTTCTCTCCTGTCGCCCCTGTGTGACCTTGCTCCAGTTGTTTCGCTTCTGTACTCTGTTTACCTGTGTGCTGTCCTCTCTCGGCCGCCGGGTGATTTTTCTCTCTTGGTTTTCGTTTGTCCCTGCCTCTGTGCCTTTCACTGCTCGCTCCTCCCATGTGAGTGCCTCCGTTTCTATGTACTCTTACCTGCCGGTTGTGGGAGGATTGTATTTTCTTCCCTGCTCTTCCTCATTTTTCAGTATCTAGTTTCTGTTGTGCTTTCCTGTGCTTCCGGGTCCATTGTTCCTCCCTTCATTTCTTCTGCTCAGTTTGTGCTAACTCGATCACAAAGGGATCTCTCTACCGACGTCTGTGGGTACATTGTGCAGTCCATGTCTAACTGTTTCCACTTCCACGGAGCCCACTTGAAAGCCAGAAGCCTCCTACAATATGCTCTACTCTCGGGGTTTTTCTGCCACAATTGGCTTTTTCCCCAGTTTTGTCCCCTCGGGCAGGGGTCATGGTGAGGCTTGTTGTTAAGCCTTCGTGGTGGCTTCCGCTCGAGAGGGATCTAAGCTCCATAAAAAAAAGGAGAAAGATTACTGGACCTGAAGAACCTTGGACATCGAGGAGATGCTAGATTACCTCTCAGGTGAGGAGGAGTTGGGGATTGGTAAGGTGTCAGACGTGTTATATTCATACACGGAAAGTGTGCAAGAGTCAATTCAGTCAGATTCTGATAGATTTCAATGCCCAGATGACCTACAAGATGGGAGATTGCTACAGCAGAACTGCCTCCCATGACCCTTTCCTCAGGGAAATTTGAGGGGACCCCAAAGAAAATAAAATAATTCCTGGATGCCTGCAAAATATACTTCAATTTTAGAAAACGTACCTATGCCACAGACAACGCTAAGGTGGGATTTCTAATATCCAACATGACGGGCAGTGCTTTGGCTTGGGCTACCCCGCTAGTCACAAATGAGGATCCAGTCCTTCAAGATTTCGGGGCATTTGTGAATCTTCTTAAAAACACTTTTGAGAGGCCAGAGCTTGCCCAAGCGGCATGTGAGGAGTTCCTTGACATACGTCAGGGTCAATCGGATGTCCTGTCTTATATTTCTTCATTTAAAACCTTGGCTGCTGAGACAGGGTGGTCTGAACAAACACAGTTTGTATTGTTTAGACGTGGTCTTCGAGAGGAACTAAAAGATGAATTGGCCCGTATCCCACGTTCTTCCTCTTTGGCGGAGTTGATGACTTTGTCCCTCCAAATAGAGTTCCGTCTACAAGAGAGAAGACATGAGAAGCGTCGATTCCGTTCCACCTTCGCGATCACCCCACAAACTCCTCCATTAATACCTGTTCCTAAAAGAACCGAAGAACCGATGCAGATTGGAACAACTCTTCGCTCCCTCACTCCAGAGGAATGTAAGTGAAAGAGGGACCTCAGACTTTGTGCCTACTGTGGGTCCGATCAACATAAGATCCGAATTTGCCCTGAAGTACCTGTTAGGCAGGCGGGAAACTACTACCCTCAGTCCTAGAAGGGACAGGAAACCGAGGGGATGGTACAAGTCCCTATGTGTCAATGTCCATTAGCTCAACTGACAACTCGACAGACTCTAGATTAATGGTGCTAACCATTACTGTACAATTGAAGGATCGATCAGTGGAAGCGTTGGCATTGTTGGACTGTGGCGCAGCCGGAAATTTTGTAGATACTCTTTGGGTAGACAAGATGGGCCTACTGCGGAAGGATTGAAAACAGGGGAAAAAGGTGGAGGGTGTTGATGGCACACCTTCAAGTTCTGGACCCATCACCCAGACCACAGAACTACTCCAGGTGTCAATCTGGCAACACGTAGAAGAGATAAGATTCGACATCATTCGAGCTGCCCATTTCCCGTTCATATTGGGAATCATTTGTTTGCCTCAACACAACCCAAGTATCAACTGGGCAGCCAATACCCTAGGATTTGAATCAACTTATTGTCAAAGGCATTGCCTACAAGCCATACATCATCAAGAAGCCAAGACCTTACCCAGTGTCCTACATACTACGCTCGGTATACATTCCATAATGGATCTCCTCAAAGGCTATGAAGAAGTGTTCTCCAAAACTGTTCCATTGGCTCTACCGTCTCATAGACCGGAAGATTGCAATATTGGTTTAGTACCTGATGCCCTGGTACCTTTTGGGAGAATGTACTCTTTATCCCACAAAGAGAAAGAGATGCTCAGAAAATATCTGCAGGACAATCTCCATAATGGGTTAATAAGACTGTCTCAATCACCAGCCGGAGCCCCGCTATTTTGCATTCCTAAAAGGGACTCCACAGACCTTTGACCCTGTATAGATTTCAGGGGTGTTAATAAAGTTACCGTATGGGATCGTTATCCCATGCCCCTCATTCCGGATATATTGGAGGCGGTGCAGGGTGCCGCTGTATTTTCCAAACTAGATTTGCGCAGTGCATACCATCTGTGGTGAATAAAAACAGGGGATGAATGGAAGATGGCATTTCGCACCCTTTTTGGGTAATATGAGTACCATGTGATGCCATTCGGTCTAGTAAACGCACCAGCCATATTCCAACGATTTATGGACCACATTTTTTCAGATCTTTTGTTCATCTCCGTAGTAATATATCTGGATGATATATTAGTGTTCTCTCGCTCGTGGTAAGAGCATAAGGTCCATCTGGAGGAGGTCATGAATCAACTTAAACAAAACTGGCTTAAAGCCAAGAAAGAGAAATGTGTGTTCGGAGTGTCTTTGGTCCCCTATTTAGGATTCATTTTATCGCAACATGGTGTACAGATGGATCCAAAGAAGATCGGCGCTATCATGCAGTGGCCAACACCGAACTCAGTAAAAGAATAGTGATTTTTGGGCCTGGCTAATTTTTGCAGGCGGTGTATTGCTAAATTCTCAGAAACTGTTCTACCCATCACTGCCCTATTAAAAAAAAAAAAAACTCTGGACCTTTTCAATGGAACAGTAAAGCAGATGGCAGTTTTCAGCTGCTAAAACATCTTTTTTGTAGTGCCCCCATCTTAGGCCAACCTGACCAAACCAAACCCTTCATTATGGAGACATCTGTTGCAAGGAGGCACTCAACCGTTTAACATACGGACTGATCATAAGAATCTAAAAGTTTTAAAGAACATGGAGTGCATAAACTCCCGTCAAGCTCGCTGGGTACATTTTTTCGCTCTGTACGATTTTGACATTACGTACATTAAATACCATAGCGGACACACTCTCTGGAAAAAGCATTGACACCAGTTCATTACCCATGCCACCCGAGAAGTTGTTTACTAGAAACATAATAATCGGTACTGTTACCTCATTTTTGGAACAGGTGAAGAAGGACGTCATCAATTTGGGAACTCAACCCACAAAAAAGAAGTATACTCTACACAACGGACTGTTGTTTTTCAATAGACGTTTGTTCCTACCCTCTACTAATCTCACAGGAAGGTCTTAGCCTGGTGTCACGATGATAAAACGGCCGGGCATAGGGGCCAAAAGAGTACACTGGACCTAATATGCAGAGACTTCTACTGGCCGGGGCTAGCAACTGACGTGAACCAATATGTGAGATCTTGTGGTGTCTGCAGTAGAAGCAAATATAGTACCTCTAAACCCTCGGGCCTGTTGGAATCAAGTTCCATACCGGATCGTCCCTGCAGTCATATCTCCACCTTTATTGTTGACTTACCTGTTTCTCAAGGATGCTCGTGCATAATGGTTACGGTGGATACCCTATCTAAGATGGCACATTTCTCCCACCTTCATGGCTTGCCTACGGCAGAAGAAATGGCAGAGACATTTATCAAAGACATATTTAGGCTCCACAGTCTTCCCGATAAGATCATTTCTGATCGGGAAGCAAATATGTGTCAACATTTTGGAAGTCTCTGTGCAGAAACCTGGGTATTGAAAGGGCTTTATCCTCTGGGTACCATCCCCAGACTAATGGTCAAACGGCAAGATTAAACAACACTCTGGAACAATACCTCCGTAGTTATACCAACCTCGAGTCGAACAACCGGGTGTCGTTGCTACCGACAGCTGAGTTTGGTTACAATAACGCAAAACATACTGCTATTGGTGTCTCCCCTTTTTATTGCACATATGGGTTTCATCCCTGTGCACTTCTCCCATTATATTAAATACAATCCGCTCTGCCTGCTGTAGAGTTTGGACTCTCCAGAATACAAGAAGCACACAAGGCTACCAAACATTCTCTATCTGACAGTCTTCTTAACTACAAGTTTCATGCAGACAAGCGTCGACAGGAGGTTCCGGATTGGAAGGTGGGCTCCAAGGTGTGGCTGTCCACTAAATACTTACCACGATGGATGAACCGTTCCAAATTATCTCCACGTTACATTTGCCCATTCCCCATCCTGGCTAAGATTAACCCGGTTGCTTTTCGTCTCAGGCTGCCCCACAGTTTCCGACGAGTCCATCCGGTTTTTCATTCCTCATTGCTTAAGAGTGCAGATTCATCGCAATCCTCTGGTACTGTCTCTGTGCCCATACCTTTAGAGACAGAGGATGAGTTTGAAGTTGCAGCATTGAGAGATTCTCGTTACAAACAGGGTCGTTTGGAATATCTAGTCCATTGGAAGGGTTTCCCAGACTCTGAAGATTCATGGGAACCTCTCTCTCATATCCGGGATCCCCTCCTCCTTTGGCGTTTCTATCGCACCCATCCCGGTAAACCTGGAGGTGTGAAGTTGGGGGGGGCATACTGTCATGTGCCATTTGGGATCGTGGTGCATTTGGCCCCGTTGGAGGACGCTGGGAGTTCACCACATTCTTCCTACTTCTGCAGTCTAGTTGTTACACTTTGTGGAAGACCAGCTTATTAGCTACACCCATTCTCTTACGCGTCGCAACTTCCCTTGTCAGGATTGCTGCCTGTCTGGGACTCTCCATTGCTATATGCTCTTTTTTCCTTTTTTCTCTCCTGTTGCCCCTGTGCGACCTTGCTCCAGTTGTTTCGCTTCTGTACTCTGTTTACCTGTGTGCCGTCCTCTCTCGGCCGCCGGGTGATTTTTCTGTCTTGGTTTTCGTTTGTCCCTGCTTCTGTGCCTTTCACTGCTCACTCCTCCCATGCGAGTGCCTCCGTTTCTATGTACTCTTACCTGCCGGTTCAGGAAGGATTGTATTTTCTTCGCTGCTCTTCCTCATTTTCCGGTATCTAGTTTCTGTTGTGCTTTCCTGTGCTTCCGGCTCCATTGTTCGTCCCTTCATTTCTTCTGCTCACTTTGTGCTAACTCGATCACAAAGGGCTCTCTCTACTTACCTCTGTGGGGACATTGTGCAGTCCATGGCTAACTGTTTCCACTTCCACAGAGCCCACTTGCAAGCCGGAAGCCTCCTACAAGACGCTCTGCTCTGGGTTTTTTTCTGCCACAAATGGCTTTTTCCCCAGTTTTTTCCCCTCCGGGCAGGGGTCACTGTGAGGCTTGTTTTTAAGCCTTTGCGGTGGCTTCCCCTCGAGAGAGATCTAAGCTCCATAAAGAAGGAGAAAGATTACCAGACGCAAAGAACGTTGGACCTCAAGGCGACGCTAGATTACCTCTCAGGAGAGGAGGAGTTGGGGATTGGTAAGGTGTCAGATGTGCTCTATTCAGACACATAAAGCGTGCAAGAGTCAGTTCAGTCAGATTCTGATAAACGCTTGCAGAGTTGGATAGAGAACGATTTATACATGCCTTAACATGGATACATTTTTGATCCAAGAGAAGAAATTTAAATCTGGCCCTATTTTGCATCATCAGCCATCAGACCCTGTGACAGAATGATGAAGTAGGTGTGAAGTGAGGAAGTTCAACAAGAGTCCTGGTAGTGAAGTTAATGATCTTGTCGAGATGACAGAAAGTATATTTGGGGTGACCAAAGAAAATGCTGGCACAGTAGTCCAGTTTAGAAAAGACACAAGTGATTAAGTGATGCTTTGCAGTGTTGAAAGGAAGGAGGTGCCTGGTCTTCCTAATGTTGAGGACGTTGAGGCAAGCTGCTTTTCCAATTTCTGGGAAGAATGCAGAGGTGTGAGAAGACTCATAGATGATGCTGAGGTTTCTAGATGAAGAAGAATAAGGAAGAGTTTCAGGTGGAAACTGGATAGGCAGAAGAAGAGATGAGAATTAGCTTTTTTCCAGGGAAGAAGAGCACATTTGTTTTGGTAGAGTTTAACATCAGACATTGCAAAGCCACTTGGAGACATTTGGACATGTTGGGAATGTGATAGAGAGATCAGAGGAGAGTTCAAGTAAAGAGAACAATATTTGGAATATTCTCCTAAACCTGTGAATCACCAGATGTCCTGTTCCCATTCCCTGCATTAGAGCAAATCAAAAAAGGCAGAACCTCAGACCCTGCGAGCGTGAAAAAAGACAAACAGTACTTGTTCCTCATTCATTTATGGTTCCTCTGACATTGTTATGGCCCAATCATGTACGTTAATCTCTTAGAGATTAAGGTATTTTTGTTTTTATATTTGAAACAGCTAGGAAATCTGACAAAGTAGGCAGTGGGCCTCATTAGGACTCCGGCGCTAAACCATGGTGCTATTAGCACCATGGTCCATGCCGGAGTCCGCCATGGCGGAATGGGCAATTACCACCTCATTGCGAGGATGGTGGGGCGGTAATTCCCCATGCCGGCATGGTCCTTCCCCATTCCCATTTTTGCCCCATAGGGCTCAATGGGAATGGGGAAGGCGCTAATTACGGTACCTCAAATTGCGGTACCGTAATTAGCACCAAGGTCCCTTTGCGGGTCCCTACTTTAACGGCTGGTAAAACCAGCCGTTAAGGTCGGGTCCCGCAAAGGGACCTCGTAATTAGGAGCTAAGTGTTTAATGGCGCCGCAGCCTTTTACGGCGCCGTTAAACACTTAGCGCCCGGGTCATAATGAGACCTAGTGACTTTTTAACAAGCAAATGGGAACGTTCCCTTCTCACTAAAATCCCTGGCCAGCTTTTATATGTCTGCTTCTAAGTGAACAGAATTTTGTTGAATTGAAATCATGGATTTACTTTGAATTTGCTTGTGTTTTTGAAGATTATTTTCCTTGAATTATGCGGGCCATTTGACCCAAGGTATGAGTACCCAGCACTGAAGACATGTTCCTTCTGTCAAATTTAGGATTTGCTTGATCCGAGAGTGCCAGGTCAGGGTTTATGTAGTGCTCCCAAAAAATAAAGCTGTAATTGAAGCATGAATTAGCAGTTTTAATGTTGATACACTGATGGCAGTGAAATGACATATTCTTCTTTTATGATATGATGTATGTATTTAACTATATAATAATTTAAAAAAAAGAAAAAATGTGACAAATAGCAGTACATAAATTGGAGGTGCCCTCTCCCATTTCGTAAAGATGATTTTACTGGGGATTGCCATCTATTTGAGAATGTAATACCTACTACACGCATGTGATTTATATTGCTTGGGAAAAAAAAAAGTATTATGCATAATTTGAAGGTTCATGAATGATTGATCCTCATGAAGGCAACAGAAGAGCTATATGTGAAAAATAGTGGTTATTTCAAATCAATAACTTTTAATGTTTAAGGGTTGATCACAGCCTCAAAAGGAGTCCTACCAGGTAAACAATCAACGATATACCTTAATAATTTTGACGAGAAAAATAAATGCATATATATAAACATTATTTGAAGTATACATTAAAGTATATAATAACTAAATCACATACTCGCATATCAACGCACGATAAACTAATAAGAATCCTCAGAATCAGTTGCAATCAGCATGAGGGCGTAATAATATATTAAGTTCGTGCAGTGCTTTTCTTATAGAGGAATTCGGGGAAGATTCTTCCCAGGGTTTGTTAAATGTTATTAAAATATTAAGAGCATCTTGGCATTTCCTGGCAATAAAATATTTCAGAATCAGTAACAAAAATGAAGCCCACAATTGGGTATGTCGAGGACATAAAAACATACAATGTATACTTGTTTCCTCCTTGTCTGTGCAGAAGGAAAGGCAGCTGTTATGACTAAAGTCCCAGTTCTTCCATGTGCCCATGCACTGAAGGGAAGTAAATGAAAATGCAGCCTCTTGATATACCATCATTCGAACCTGTGCAGAAAACAACAAAGATATGGCTAAATACCCTCATTTGAGATAACCAGGTAATCAGCTATCTTCAGGCTTAGGGCAGCATCCAGCTCCTCGAACCCTCTTGCAGTAGATGTGATTTCGGGGTTAGGTGTCTAATCTCAGTTTTGGAATATCCAAAATTACTGTACTCCCGACTAAATATTTAATATTTGGTTATTACCAAGATATCTTTCTTGTTGCGGGACAAGAAATGAGGGAGTCCAGGATTAGGTTTGAGAGAACGGCTCTGGCATTAGAACATGTTGAAAGCCACATCTTAAGCAGTGCTCTGTACTACGACTGGGCAAGGGGTGAAATGCCTAGTTCGATATAGAGTGTATATACCGGGGCACAATGTGTCAGGCCGAGTAACCTACAAGGAAATTGTGAGTATGGAAGGATCTTCAAAACCCAGATCTCTGCCCCATATGTCCCTATTGTCGTGACCCTCGCCTCATAAATGTTCGTAAGCATCTGGATTGGATGGCGTTTAAAAACCTTAGGCAATTTATTAACAGTGCCCACATTTTGAGTCATCTTTCTGGCGATCATACTTATTTGTTCAAAGCCCCAAAGACTTTTTGAAAAGGTCACTCTAAGGTAGGAGAAGGAACTTTTCTCTGGTATCTTTTCACTTGACCTGGCAGTATAAGTGACAAACCTTTTCAGGGTGTTCAATCACTGATTTAATGGCATTCACTTTTAAATAGAGGGAGGCCATGAACCCAACATATCTAGTAATGCGTTTTTGGATGGAGAGGGGAGTCCTGCCAATGATGGCAACACTGTTTGTGCATGCCAGGACCGGTATTATTTATGTATAATGAGAACAAAAGGGGCACCATGACGCACCCCTGTCTGACGCCCCTGTCGATTTGAAACCAGGATGAAAGTTTCCCTACCTGTCCACATTGAATAGCTACGCGGTTACCATTGTGTAGTTACATAAGCACATTTAACAGGTGCACCGGCAAACCCTGTTCATGCAGTAGCCTCTACAGCTTTGACTATATAACTAGGTCAAAACCTTTAGAGAGGTCCATGAACGCCACGAAGATTGGTTCCTGTTTGATGTAATATGATTTAGCTAGGATCAGATAAAGGTTCAGAACCTGATTTGCAGTTCTCATGTCATCTCTAAATCCGAGTTGGGCTTCCGATAAAACATTATTGGCCACCACCCATTCGGTTAAATAAACCTGTAGAGTGTGAGCAAATATTGTATATGAGCTGTTCAAAAGGGAAATGGGGCAGTAAGAGGAAGGAAGAGCAGGTTTGCCTATTTGTAAATTGAAGACAGTAGTGCATCTTCCCAAGACGCTGGATATGTATTTGAACACAACATTACATGGGTTAAATAATAGATAATGAATTACAGCCCACAATTGTTGTTAATGGTGAAATGTAAATGCAAGTTGAAATAATGCGATTTTTAAAAGTGTGTTGATTTGAGAAGAACTAAGTTTCAATTTATCAGTAGGCCCAATTTAGCGAGAATTCATTTCGAATCGTGTGTTTGCCTTCAGAAATGGATACATATAGCTTTGCAATTAACAATCTATTTAGTCAATTGCACAAAACGGCTAAACCAGCACACCTATTTAAAGGAACACTTTCACTAAATCATAATAAAGTGCTCTAATAAAGTTGCTATCAGATGACCACTGTTAGATGAATTGTTTTTCTGTATGCGCTTCTGAAAATCACCTCAAGGAAGCTGGGTGTTGACCTTGAATATCTAAGTCTGGACTCCAGAGAATCTGATATTGTGTTAATTGGGAAACACAGAACCCTCCTTGATGAGATCATAGTCATATTTTGTTAAATACATCAAAACTAATTGAACAGAACTGAATACAAGAGAGTTAATTTATGGGATGGCGGAACACAATCTGGGATTACATAATTTACATTACATAAGGACCTGCATGTTCTTCATGCCTCTGTCCGACTGCATGGCTGCTTTTAAAGATTTGATCAACTAACCTCAACCGAGTTCGAGTTCTGTGTTTGCCTTTGCAACAGGTTTGCAAAGGGGGACTTTTTTGATGACTTGTGCTGATTTGTCCTCATCAGGGGAAATGTGTGAGGGTTGTACAGTGCGGAAGGTACTAGCATCATCAAGATGTGAGGACCCAGGCATTCGATTTGAGGTGCTTGATCAGGTATTTAGGAAGTAGAAAGTGGAGTGCTCTGTTTAGGAGAGAATTTAAAGAAGCCACCCTTTCTATTCTGTTCTACTCGCATAATGCACATGACCATGCTTTTGGATAGACAGTTGTTGATCAAGACAATACTGCTGCACTTTAACATTTTGAAAAACACACCGTGATAAATTGTAATTGTAATTGTAATTGTTTATTTGTATAGCGCTTATACACAAGTGAAGGGCTTTAAAGCGATTCAAGGCGGGAGGGACCAAAGGAAAACAGTCATCATTTTTAGGCCTTGAGGATTCCAAATTGACTAACAACAGCAACTAGCATACTAGGCACAGGGGCATATCTACTAGTGAAGTGCTTGACAAAGGTTGAGGGGAGAGAATAAGAAAAGGGAGAGAAGAGGGAGGGAACAACATGAACTACATGAACTACAGTGCTGGTCCGGTGAACAATTTAGATTGCTTGGAAGTTGGTCATCCAATGCACCTATTTCGAGCATGACCAAGACCATGGGGCGAGGGGGCAGAGACAAGAGGGAGGATTGGGCAGAAAAACTTGCTGGGCCTAGAGCATTCAAGGTTGAGTTAGTGCACAGAAACAGGAAGTGTGAGGGAGTGGGAAGGGGAGAAGTGCCCCCAGTCCACCCAGGGCCGGAGTTAAGTGCAGAGTGGTTGCCCCGATCGTGGGACATAGTGCAGAGTCCAGGAGACAAGTGCAGGATTGGTGGGGGAGCCTGGGACCCGTGAGGTTCTGTTGGTGCACCAGGCAACCAGTCAGCTAACTGTGCAGGTCAGATGAGAGGGAGGGAAACAAGCAGGAAAGAGGGGGTTGGCAGGGGAGAGGGAGAAAGAGGAAGAGGAGAGGAAAGTCTTGAGGAGTTTCTGGTACTTGAGGTGGTCAGGCTCAAGACGAAGAGAGGTAGGGAGGCTGTTCAAGAGGAGGCACCTGCAGAGGATAGGGATCTACCCCCAAATCTCTGTTTAGAGAAACGGCTCACCTGCATGGAGTTGGAGGGGGCAGAGCAAAGGGCTCTAGAAGGAGAGTAATTGGGAGGAGAGCGTTGTGGATAGTAGGGGCCAAGGCCCCAGCAAGCCTTGTCGACTATGCAGAGGGTCTTGATCCTTGCAGCCACAGTGAGCCAGTGGAGAGATTTCAGGGCTGGAGAGATGCACTCCCTGGGCTTGAGGCCAAGGATAGGTCTTGCGGTTCTGTTCTGTAAACGTTGAAGAGGTTGGAGAGATTGGAGAGTAGAAGTGGGCAGATAGAGAAAGAGACTGCTGCAGTAGTCAAGTCTGGAGAGAGCCAGAGCTCTGGAGACAGTGAGGTTCTGGGGGAAGTTGAGAAAAGGCAGAATACCTCTGAGGAGGTGCAGCTGATAGTGGGATTTTTGGACATTTCTGAGATGTGAGAAGAGAAGGTTGAGAGTAGAGTCGAAGATGATCCCCAGGTTTTTTGCCTCACTGGTGGGTGGGGTCGCAGGACCCAGGGAGGCCAGCCAGAGTGAGAGTGGGAAAGTGGGAGTAGGTGTCCCAATGAGTATGATCTCTGTCTTTCTGGCATTAAGGCAGAGGTCGTTAGCAGCACACCAGGACTGAATTGCAGATAGACAGTCAAGAATGAGCGAGGAAGAGGAAGAGGGTAGCTGGAAAGAGAGCTGTTTGTCATCAGCATAGCACTGAAAGTTGGAGGTGAAAGCAGAGATTTATTGGGCCAAAGGGACCATGTAGACATTGAAAAACCAGGGGGAAAGATGCGATCCATGGGGGGCAGCACAGGCAGAGAAATTGATAGCGGACAGAAAGGACCCAAGTTCTACCTGGGTTGGATGGTCAGAGAGAAAGGACATGAACCACATTAGAGCCTGATCAGTGATGCTCAGTGTATCATGGAGGCCGGAGATCAGGATGTTGTAGTTTACTGTATCAAAAGCAGAGCAGAGATCATTGAGAATGAGGACAGAGGGTGGGTTGGAATCAAGGTTTGAGAGAAGGTCTTAATGGGTGTTCAGACAAGCAGTTTCTGTGCCTCAGGATGCTCTAAAGCCAGACTCATGGTCATGGATACAACTAACAGATTGAGTGTGGAGATTAAGTTGAGAGATAGACAGCTTCTCCAGTTTGCCCAGGAAAGGGGTGATGAAGATTGGTTGATAGTTAGCCTGAATGGAGGGGTCAGCAGAGGGTTTTGTAAGCAAAGGGTCACACGAGAGTGCTTCATAGAAGTTGAAAAGACTCCAGTGACAAAGGAGAGGTTGCATAGGTCTTCCAAGGCTGGAGCTAGGGAGTGAATGTTGTCCTTGATGGTTGTGGTGGGGCAAGGGTCCACCTGTTTCGATGATGCTTTCATAGAAAGGACTTGTCTAGAAACCTCATCAGGTGTGACACGAGAGAAGGAGGAGAGAAGAAGGGAGTATTGGCGTGGCGGAGGGGGACACAGAAGATGCACTAGTGGGTGTGGTGGGGAGAGAGGAAATGGTGCCCTGTGTTTTAGCAGTGAAATTTGCAGCCAGGGCCCTGCAAAGGACCTGTGTGGGTGCAAAAGAGGATGAGACTGCAGTAGGATTGGCCAGCCCCTTACAGACTTTGAAATGTTCTGCCATATTGCCGCAGAGATACAGGCTTGAATATGGACTCTGTTCTTGTGCCGGATGCAGAGTCTATATTGCCTTTCCAGAAGGTGGCAGGTCAGTTTATCAGAGGGTGCACCATTTCTTCTCTGGTTCCCTGCACTTGAGTATAAGGTCAGCAAGATCAGAGTCATACCAAGAGTTGCATTTTTTGGGAGGCTTCAGTCGGACCCTCATGATAGGGGCAAGGATGTTGAGAGTGTTTGTGATGGAGAGGTGAAAGTTGAAGAGGTCTGTGTCAGGGTGGCAGTCAGCTGAAAGAGTAGGTGGAGGGGAGTAGGTGGAGGCAAAGTCAGCTACAGACACTTTTTTCATGGGTCGGAAGACCTTGTAGGTAGGAGCAGTGCAGAGTGTGTGAGTGTTAAAGGAGAAGAAAGCTACAGGTGACAGGAAAGAAGAGAATGATCTGTCCATGAGGAGTAGCGAGAGGGATAGAGAGAGGGATGTCTGTGGAGATTAAAGCATCCAAGGTGTGGACAGCAGTGTGTGTAGGCCCGGAGGGTAGAATGGAGAGAGAGAGAGTCAGTCATATAGGTTGCAGAAAGCTCCTGAAGAGTTAGGAGAGTCAAGATGGATGTTGAGATCCCCCTATAGGAGAAGTTGAGAGGCTGAGGACAAGAGAGAAGATGTCAGCTCAGGCCGTTCTGAGAGGAAAAGGGTTGGGTGGCTGGGCGGCCAATAGAAGGTGGCCAGAGTAAGAGAAGAGACAGGGGAGAGAGAGAGCCTGCAGACATCCAAAGGAGGAGTAAGCCTGAGTGGGAATAGTAGAAACTGGGATCCACTCAGGATATATCAGAGCAGCTCCCCTTCCTGGCCTGGTGATCCTGGGCTAAGAGAGTATCATGTAGCCTTCAGAGAGAAGTGTGTCAAACTTGTAACAGAGCTGTCCTTAAACCAAACCTCTGTGAGAGCAAGAACATCAGGTCCAGATGTTCAAGGAGATGGCAGATGCTAGAGGAGTGCTTGACTGTGGAGTGAAAGTTAAGAGTGTCAACGTGGAGGAAAATTCCATTTTTGAGAGACTTACGTGGGGGTGTAGGGGACAGAGGTCCGAACCGTAAGTGTCACGTGTGCCAAAGCGGTAGAGCGATGAGAAGGCAGAAGGGCTGAAAGTAGAAAAGGCAAGGGAGCCAGGATAGTAGTAGAAGGCAAGGGAGCCAGTGGAGGAGGGGCTGCCGGGGGCAGGGGAGCCCCAGATGCATCTGCAGTGTGTGGCAACGGCACAAACGAGGGAGAGACTGACAAGGTCAGTGCTGAATGTGTGGGCAAGGGAGCCAGAATAGTAGGAGAAGTCGAAGGAGCTATAGTGACAGAGGCGGTGAGGCAAGGTGGAGGCATGGAAGCCCGGGAAGCCGTAAGTGCAGTTGACAAGGCAGCCCATGAAGAGGAAGGTGGAAAGTTGATAAGGCAATAAGAATGTAAAATACATCATGGGAGAACATTTGGAGCATTATGAGAAGGAGATGATCAGTATTAGTGACATAAAGAAGACATAGGTCCCCAGACTCCACATCAGCCTTCCTCACCAGTTTCTATACCTCATGCTGATTTGATTTGTCAATCAGTTCCTGAGTCTGCTCCATATGACACATTCATGCACCCACCATGTTGACCATGTGTCAAGTAGTCAGTGCATCATCTATTCATTCATACTTTGCTTTCACGCAGAACCAGATATGTCACGTCACAATCTTTTCTGGGTTATGTGCATATGCCATGTAGTGCTCTTTCATGGATTACCTGCATTCTAGAGTGACTCGCTCCGAAATCGGACCACCAATTAGTGTGTTTCTCATAACGTGCATCCATCACTAACACAACCATGTCTAAACCTTGCGGCCACCTCTCATGGTGCAGGTCTCATGGAGTTCCGTCATCATGTTTTCATTCTCATGTTGCCCATTTATTAAGGAGTGAATTCATCATGTAGTGCATACATTAATTATAACGCCCTATTCTGGTCCACCCATCATGACACAAATCCATCATATAACAGAAAAGTGCACTGCACCTTTATATCGTACAGTGTCAAGTTTGGGGCCCTCATGTAGTGTACATCTACCATCCTCAGCTTCTGTCCATGCAATGTTGGTTCCAAAATGCTCTAGTGATGCAAGGCATTGTCTTACTCTTCAGGCTGACCAATGGCAACAGTTCTTCCTTGCTTCCACTGACGTCTTGGCAGATGAAATGTCGTAGGTTCCAATACAAGGTTGTTTCTGAAGGGGTGGACTTCGTGTTGTCTCTCACTTATAGATGCACGCCTCATGATAATGATTGGAGTCCTGCTTTTAGATGGCCTGCTTGTAGTGCCTCATAATAATGATTGGAGTCCTGCTTCTAGATGGCACTGCTGAAGTGCCTCATGATAATGATTGGAGTACTACATCTAGATGGCCTGCTTGAAGTGCCTCATGATAATGATTGGAGTCCTGCTTCTAGATGGCAGCTTGAAGTGCCTCATGATAATGATTGGAGTCCTGCTTCTAGATGGCACTGATGAAGTGCCTTTTTCTCAACCTATGTTCTGAAAGAAGTGGCTGTGATGACTGTTCAGTGTTGAGGTATCCTTGTCTACATTCTGGTAAAGTATCCCAGAGTTTACCTCAAGGGCTAAGCGATCTCCCCTGACTTGAGGTCAGCCTGAATTTTGCAAGCTCAAATCTCGGAAGAGCTGCCTCAGACCTTCACTGTTCTGCAGTGAATACATTGAGTACCTGTACATGGAGTGAAACAGCTGTAATTGCAGTGCTTAGAAGAGGAATCCATCAACTGATACCCCTTAAGTAAGAAGTGAGTGTATGTTCGTCTGGAATTCCCATAGGAAATCATTGTAGGCTCTGCCCACTCCCGCTGTTAAGTTTTAAAACAGAATGCTAATGGGTGAATGGTGGGATAATAGTCTCACACCAAAATGAGACATCATCAATGATATTGCATGCGGCGGGCATGGGCGTAATTATAGGGGGGACAGGGGGTTTTGTCCCCCCCAACTTCTGTGGCTTACCTTTTTGTCCCCCCCCCATATTTTTCGAGGGCAGGGGGGCTGCTATCATCAATTATGTAATTAAACAGCGCAAGCCCAGCTGGGGTGCTCAGCAAGGCTTGCGCTGTCTCATTACATAATGCAAAGATGCCTGGCAGCCGCGCTGCAACACATTAAGGGTTGGGATGCCCTGTGTGGCTCAGTCCCACACCCTGGCTGCCCTGACTCAAAGTCAGAAGCCAGGGTGCTGAACTGGGTGTTTCAGAGCCGGGCGCCTGTGCTGTCACGCTAGCAGCAGCACTTCCGGGGCCAGTGGCACAGAGAATTTCTTTCCGGCTTTGTGTTCGTGTGACACAGACAGGAACTAGGAAGCTCATTCAGCTTCCTGGTTTCTGTCTGGAATTGCGCGAGTGCGAAGAGGTTAGGTTGGTGTAAAATGAAACGTGGTCTGCGCAGCATTTGAAAGCAGAGCAGAGCAGAGGTACTTAAAAAAAATATATATATATTTAATTGTGTTTGTGTATGTTTGTTGGGGAGCTCTGTCCAAGCCCTCTGAGGCAAAATACATGCAAACTTCCCAATTAGCATATGGATTGCACCAACAGAAGTGACTTCACAGAAAAGGACATTGCAAGGAGCATCATCAGTCTTGGATACTTAGAGGCACCATGGAAGTGACTTTAGAATAAGTTGCCATAAATAAGCAAAGTGACAAATAACTTTGTGTTGAAAAATACTTAAATTGCACTATTGCTATATGTGGAGCAACTCTATAGTCATTAGGCTTTTCCATTATAATAGCATGATACATTAACATAAGCTTTGAAGTGAATAAGAATCCCTTACAGACCTGCAGATAAGGCACAATGTGATTAAACAATTTGCTAAGGATCAGACACTTGGTTAAATGGTGAAACTGGGATCTGGACAATTTAAGAGACCGTGCACATCTTTCCAGGCAGAGTTCTGTAGGGAAGGGTAGGTCAATAGGAACCCCCCTCCCACTACATGTCCCACCCTGGTTGAGACCCATGACTCGCCGGCAGTCCCCGGCCTCCCGGGCCCAGGCGGCGGGGCGGCTGCTGGCCGACACGTGGGGCTGCACCATCACGTTATGTGGCTGAGAATAGACGCCATCTTGTATTAAGCCATCTCCATCTTGCTAGAAACGTGCATATCTAACCCAAGGCAGAAACACTGAATGCTGCAGAGTGACCCCCACTTGACCACGCTCACAGAGGCCCACACTTCCCCCACCTCCCACTGCATGGCAGATCCGCTGAAGGCTTGTTTTCACGAGTCACCAGACGCGAGCGAACAACAAAATAAAACACTGTAGCTGTTGACCTTCCGCAGTACATCATTGCCCCAGCTATGAACGAGAATACTAGGATGTAACTGAGATCAGCCCAAACCCTGCAGGCCCTGACCCCTGCACCAAGCCCCCAGCTATAGACGGCATGGCGCCCTGCACCAATACCCACCCCAAAAGCCCTTGCAATGTGAAGAAACCATTTATATAGTTTGTGCCTTGTTGACTAACGTTCGCTGCTAATATAAAGGAGAATGGGTAAAGAGAAAGTTGTGCAACCGATATTACATGTAATGAAGAGATATACAAAGACTGGACAGCTGATAACTGTGAACAATAACTTGTGTTGCTCTCTTAATACACTATTTACACACACCTGCTTGACACTACCTCATGTTTGTATGTCAACTGTAAATGTGAAATGCTATGTAAAAAAGTATGATCGTAAATACAAATACATATGAGTGCTTTCAGGAACCTCATGTGTTGTTAGTCGCCCCTCACCCATACAACAGTAAAACCGCCTCGTGCAAGAAGCCACGCACGGAGCTGCAAGGCCATTTCACCCCCCCCCGCCCAGGCTCTCTCTCGAGATAGACGGTGTTCAAACAGCAAAGCCTTGCCTTCCGTCCCGACCCTGCTGGACCCGTTTCAAGCAACCGCCACCCTCCCCCGCGTCAGAGGCCCCCGCAGCCTGACTCCGTGACTTACGAGCTACCTGGTCCTAAATCCCGCCGCCTTTCAGGCACCGGTCACATGCCCCCCACGGGTCAGTGGTACCTCCGTCGACCCCGAGTTAATGATCCAAGAAAGAGGGGCGCACACACGTGCACCAACAGATCATAATACCATCCCTCACCGAAATTGCCAAGGATGGTTAGTCAATCACCCCCGCCCATACCCCTGACTACACCCATGGGACCTGATTGTTTGAACCTAAGGCGCCTCCCGAACCGATGTATTAAGACACTCCAGATTGCATATCAATGTTCCTGGCCATGTATTGATCTAAGGTCAGCGCTTACAAGTAGTTGCAACTCAACAGGACACATGAAGTGTGATGAATGGGTGGGAATGTGTGGCCAAAAGGGCAAATGTTAGTTTAGCTATCAATCTATGTTACAAAGCATGTCCGCCCCAGCGCTACATCCCGATGAGCCCAGCTGACTTCCCACCCCACGTGGCACAGCACCAATGTCCGCCAATCCTGGAGAAGAAACTGTATACAATGAGACTCTGTGGCCCCTATAGCTTACCTCATGCATGACGTGTATTTGTAATATAACTAACTGTCTTTGCTATTGTCAGACAGAGCGCTCTCGGCGTTTGCAGAGTCCTTTGCATGCCCTATATTGAATTATATAAAGCTCTTTTTGATCTTACCCGCACTTGGTCCTGGCCTCATTCCCCTTCTGGGGTGTGCCCATTATTGCCTCTCACTAAGGGGGGTGCGTTTCTGGGGACACTTACATTCAGTTGATATAGATATTTATTAAGGTTTTGCTTTACATTTCATGTGCTTATGATTTATATAATACATATAACATAATTATTTATAGCAGTGCATTAGAAGCAAACCACATTACATAATAAACTATCCTTTCATAGTAAACTACCCATACACTATATACATTGTCATAGAAATATGTTGAGCAATGGGAGTATGGCTTTAGTTTCATTCTCCCCATTCTGCATGCAAAGTCACAATAGCATCATGCCGATTACTGTGAGCCTAACAAATCCTCCTTGGGTGTTAATGCCATAGTCATTATTTCATAAAGCATGCAACATGATGCACCCTTCTCACTTCTGATCACTCCTCCCATTCACATTTCTAAAGGGATAACAGTCCCTGCTAATAGTGAGTACCCCCTCCCTCCCGTCAGTGCCTAATGGCTCACATTGTAATACTCGATACAGAGCAACGTGAGGACCCTGTGCTGCCCGGCGCTCCTTGGGACATTGTCCTGGCAGAAGGACACCTCTACCATTCGGAACAGGTAAGGTGTTCTGCTGCCTAGACAAAGAGCTTACTGAGCAGGAATTACTCAGCACACATTGTCCTGGCAGCAGGACACTTTTGCCGTTGGGCATCCTCTTTGAAGTGCGGAATGGGAGAGGTGTCCCAATGACAAATGTCCTGGCCTGGCTCTTAAAGAGCTACGGGGGGCAGCTTGACCACCCCCTTATGACTCTACCACTCGATACTCCACTGCTTGGAGCCATTTGAACACAGGAACACATACCTTAATTTTAATCGGTCACAATCTTGTAAAAGAAATCTATCAGCTCATAGACATATAAGGTGCTATGCAGAACCCAAGTGTGGAGATATATGGCTTTTAAAAATACTTGGTCACCCACTGAACTGCATTAACTAATGGTTTCCACCGTTGAATGAAAGGAACAATCAGGCAAATTGCTGACATTCTAGT